>NC_133300.1:6488166-6738012 GCF_005239225.2 Populus alba | reverse complement strand
GAAAAGAAAAACGAAAAGACAAAAGAGTCCTAAGACGTATCACTTAGGTTTCCAGCTAGTAACAGGTTTCCACGTACGTGGTCCCCACAGTTGTCGTTTTCTATTTCTTTGCCGTTACAATATTGATTTGACTAAAATATTAGTATTGCAATGGACGGTTTACGATTATTTATCATCACCCTTCCATTGCACGTGTACGTTCGTGATCAATTCACAACTGTATCTTAGTGGCCGTCCACGAACCAGGTTGGACGCCTTCCCAAATTAACGCATGCCAAACCGTTCCTTACTAGGTGGCCACCCATTATGAATTATGATGTAACATTACCTCCTTTATTTATTTAACTATATATTTTTTGTGCAAAATTAATGGTGGTATCTTAAAAAAAAAAATTTATATTGTCGAGAAATAATTAATTATATTTTGTTAGCTATTTTTTAAATCTACCATAAATAAAGAAAAAGATAAGTACAAATAGCAAATATAAAATCAAATATAAAATTCACTAAAAAACAAAAATATCTCTTTTTAGAATTTTTATGTTATACTTTTATTTTATTTATTTTCTGTAAAATAGTTTCAGAGATAATAACTAATAAATAATACTAGTTATTTTTAGAATACTATAAAAAATAACTAATAAAATCTCTTGTATCCTAAAAATATATATTTTTTGGTTTATAATTATAAAATCTTAATATATATTTCACGAAGTTTTAATTGAAATGAATTTATTTGGAATAAAAACTCAAATATACAATAATGAAATAAATATTTTTATTATGAATTTGATGAGGTTTGAGTTATAACTAGTTCTAAGAGACTCTTGTTTTCAACATCTCCATACAATAAGATCAAAATAGTTTTTATTATAATCCTAAAATGTATAGTTTAAAATGGTTATAGATTCTAGGTTTTTTTTTTTAAAGATCATCAATTACAGTATCACAAAACCTTATGGTCACTGAAGATTCACATGGTCGTTAATTTCAAGGGCTAGTAGGATTAATCGATGGTATGAATAAATTGAATCAGACACTCACATTAATAATAATAATAAAAAATGTTTTCTATTCTTACCTTTTTTAATTCAAAAATTAAAATAAGGCTTGTAAAAAATAGCTTTGGGGTTGTTACCCTTTTTAATTCGAAATCCAAAGAAGGTTTACAAGAAGAACTCTATGTTTATATTAAAAATAAAAACATAAATGACTATTTACAATTCAATTTAGAAGATATTTAGTCACAATATATGAAAATTAGTTTAAAAATAATTAATTTCACAGTATATATATATTCTGTCATTAAAATCACTGCTAATAAATAAAGAAATAAATAGAAACCTTCACCATTTGATTGGAGACCAATTCAACGGGGCGCTAACAAAGTCATCAAAGAGACGCGCACACACCGCACTATATATACCTCCGGTCACCCTTTCCTCCTTTCAAGCCACTCCTACACTTCTTTAGCTCTTTACTGTCTCTAAATTCTCTCAGAGACAACTCTTAGCTTTTCTCTTCAACAATGGCCAGCTCAAACGTTCTAGCCTTGGTGGTTCTAATGGTATTGTTCTTGACCTCCACCATGGCACAATCTCCAACCTCCTCTCCAACTTCTTCTCCCACAAAATCTCCAGTGCCACCAGCCAGCACCCCAACATCTGCACCACCACCTACTACTACTCCTCCTCCTCCTCCTCCCTCCTCCTCCTCCAACTTCTAGCCCTCCTGTGGCATCTCCACCATCTCCCACAACCGTCAGTTCTCCTCCTCCAGCATCCAGCATCCCTCCTTCCAGCATCTCCAAGCCACCATCTAATGCTCCTGGTCCATCTCCTAACGATGCCGTTTTGAATAGAGTTACTGTTGGTGGGTCTTTGCTTGCTGGTCTCTTCGCTGCCGTTTTGGTGATTTAGAGTCGTTATTGAGAGTCGGTTGTCTTGTTTCGTGAAGAGTGGTGGCTTATTTTCAGTGTTTTTTTTTTTTTATAATTGGTTCTGTGATTGTAGTTAATGTGGTCATTTCATAATTGAAAAATAATTGTTGTTGTTGTTAATGAGCCTATTTTCTTTTTTTATTTTCCTAATCTTAATTTTAATATATTTTTAAATAAAAAATACCATGAAAAAAAAAAAAAAGAGAGTTAATTTTTCGTGAAAAAAGGGGAACAGCCTACTGAGAATTGGAACTCAGCGGACACGGATTCCCTTGGACCGGTCCCACTATCTAAGTCTCTTTTTCTTGTCAGAATGGACCAACTTAAAACACACATGTGCCTTTTCCTGGGCTTTAAAGTAATTTATGTTAGGATAATAAAATTACTCAATTGATTAAAAAAGTTTCATGGTTTTATAAAAACTCATTTATGTTTAAGTAAATATTAAAAACTTCGATTTTTATTTAAAAATATATATTTTTTTAAATTTTAAAATCATTCTTTTTAATGTTAATGATATTTTTGTTACAAACTATAATATCTTCAGATTTCTAAGAATAAGTTTATGATATATCAAAATGATTACTGTAATTTATCATTTATATTTTTATATGTGTCTATTTCAAGTCATTTCTATTGTATTTTAATAATTTATTAAAAAAATTGATAAATTTATTAAAATCTAGATAAATAAGATGGGAAATAAATTAAATGGTCTCAAATTACTACCTGAAAAGTTATTTTATGTAATTATGGAGATTGGTTTATTTATTTATTTATTTTTTCCTTTAAAACCAATGTATATTTGTAGTTGGTTGTTAGTGATAGAAGGAAAAAAAATCCAAAATTAACACCTACCATGATAGAAAAAATAACACAATAAGAATATTTTTTTTTTTAATTTTGGCTACCTTTTACATGTATTACAAACAATTTCAATTACTAATATTCACTAAATATTTAATTCATAATTTTTATATATCTATAAAGAGATCAATTTTTTTTTTTAAAAAAAAAAGCTCTGAGGGGCCTGAGTTTGCTCATAACTCTAAGATGTGTAGTTCAACTGGTCAGATTTTAGATTTAATTTCTATATCTCACTAGTTCGAGTATCGCAAACTTCAAGGCCACTGAAGACTTATCTGGTCGTTAACTTCAGGGCATCGGGAGATTAGTCGAGGTGCACATAAGCTGACCCGGACACCCACGATTAAAAAAAAATCACAATTAAAAAGTTAGTGTAATGTGAGTTAATAGATAGTATGATAATGATTGCTTTTCAACATATTTTTTACTTGGAAATATATTATAATAATAATTTTTTTATTTTTTAAAATTATTTTTTATATCAATATATCAAAATAATATAAAAATATAAAAACATTATTTTTTAAAAAAATAATTCAAAATGTACTCAACCTTATTTGGAACACAATACCCAAAAAAAAAAAAAAAAAAAAGTGAAATAGCAATGGTGGACTGCCGTGGTGAAGAATCAACAAAAGCCCCGGTCAAGATTGTGCGTTGGGTTTGCTTTTCCTTTTCGATTTTCCAAAGCTAAGATAATGATTTTCCATGACCCATGTGCCTTGTAAGCTGGGAACGATTCTAAAGAGAAAGAATAGTTGAGGACATGAGGTCGTCTTGTGCTTTGAGTTCTAGACAAGTTGTAGCATGTTTAGGCTAATGTTCGCCCAAGAATCTCAAGAATACTGCTAAACCCTCCTGCATCTACAATAATATTAGTTTAAATGCCACGCTACGTTACATAAAAAAAAATTTATATTATGAAAAATTATTTGATATTTTTATTAAACTCGATTTAATATATCAATCTTGAAATTTTTTTAACACAATTCTTTGCCTAGTTCTAATTTAAAATTAAATCATGTAAGGATGCTTATCGTGATCCTGTTATCTTGAAGAATTCAAAAGCAACTTGAACAACCAGTAAAAGATGTGGTTGTTTCTTTGTTTTTTTTTTTTTTTTTAAATAACAAAGATAATTTTTTTTAATATTAAGATAATAATTTATTTGATTAACCTAGATTTCAAAGTTTAATCCATCAAATCCACATCTAGAATATAAACTTCATTGTTTAAGATATTTTTAAAAACTTTTTTTATTTAACAATGCAATAGCACTGATCCAAATATATATATATATATATATCATTCTTTCATTCAACACAAACATCCCAAGTATATATAATCTTTTATTTTATATAAAATAATAAATAGTACTTAATACATGCTTAAACTTAATATAGATATTGTTTTTGATTTAGGAATTTATATAAATACAATAGATACTCAATTTATGGATACTCGTTAGTCGTTACCATCCTTAACCCATATTGATACTATTTTGAGACCACACTATTCTACTGTAATTAACTCTTCTTTTATTAAAGTTTAATATATTTTTATGTTATCTTTTGTCTATTAAAATTAAATCTATTTATTTGGTTCCCAAAGGATAAGCTTAGTGTAATTACTTTCTTTGTTCCTTTTCAGTGTAAAGTAATTACTTTCTTTGTTTTTCCTTTTTTATTTAATTTATTTGGTCATATTTGCATCTATACATAAAAATGTTTCTTAAATTTTATCGTTATGAAACTCTCCTTCTAGAACTCCCTCGATTGATTTTCGACATTTATTTTCCATGTCAAACTTGGCCTACTTGACTTTTGATCAAACTTGGAACTAAGGGTTCTCCTTTTTCTTTCTAGTCATTTTTTTTTTGTTTCATTCACTCATTGTTCACATCATATACATATTATAAGTGTTCATCAACACAAATTTCAGAATTCCCTTCTTCCCTCATTCAATCCTCACATAGTCGGCCACTCAAGCCTTTAAGTTGATGATTTTTCTTTTATAATTTTATATGTTTTTCATGTTCAGAACATCTTATGTTAGCTCAATTAACTTTATTTTAATAATTTTTGCAATTCCTAAATTTTCACTCAAGAACCCTAATTTATAAAATCTGAAATTAGTGCATAATTCTTAATTAATTGTTAAAGTGTTTTTCATCATTAAGTCTAATGTCAATACCTTGAGAAAATTTCAGAATTTCACTTCAATTTAGTTGAAGTTTTTTTGCCTCTCATGTAGCCCTCTTCCCCCTTTTCCTTCAATTTCTTCACTTGTATTCCTTGTTAAAGTCTTTGTTAATAAGTGTTCTTTCTACTTAAGGGTCTGAGGTTTGTATAGTTCTAGGAGATTTGATGCTTTTCTCCTCTTTTTTTTATGAAGAAAAATCCACACCATTTTTTTTTTTATATGGTGTTCAGCCGGCCATGAAAGAAAAAGAAAGTATTTATAGCCTTATTTTTCTAATTACACATTGACCTTTTCTTTTCTTTTCTTTTATTTTTCTTTACAATTGGAGTCATGCTCCTTATATTTTTCATATTTCTCTCATTTGATTTCTTAATTATTATATTTATTTATTTTGTATTTCATTTCATCATTCATTCACCATTTTTTTTTTAGGATTTTACATTTAATCATATAATTAAGTAAAAAATAATCTTAATAATATAAAGTTTTTAAACCAAATGGAGTCTATCACCATTGTGAATTAAACGGGTTAAGTCTCGAAATTTGGGTCGATCCAATATGTTGTTATTTTAATATTAAAAAAAAATCTTAATTTTTTTTAAAAAATCAAACCATGTTTTTTACTAGCTATTCGAATTGTTTTTAGATCCACCGAGTAGAATGGCTCGTGTTGAAGCAATTTCAACGCAATTTAATTTAAAATTCAAGCTAAATAAAAGTCAAGCTGAAAAGTTCTAAAATTAACTCGTCAGATTTAATAATGATACTAAATATTTTTATATAAACTAATATTTTGATTATTATTTTTTTTTATTTTAGCCATAATATAAATCACTTTTTAAATTTAAACTAGTTTATATTTCATATGCAGAAGACTGATAGGAATATTAATTTCAAGACTCTAGATTAACCATTATTTCAATCAACAATAACTTGACATTATTTTACTATAATTTCCAAAGTGGATTTAATTACTTGGAATTCTAGATTTGTTTTAATAAATCAAATATTAAATTATAACTTTAAATAAATTTTTAAAATTAATAATTAAAATATATTTGATATTACAGTTGAAACATTATTTATTTAAAAAAAATAAAAATTTTAAATTATTTTAATGTGTTGATGTTAAAAATAAATTTTAAAAATAAAATAAAATTATTTTAATATATTTATAAATAAAAAAATATTTTAAAAAATATTAATTAACAACAAACCAAAACATGCATTTATAATTCACATCAAGATCCAATAATAAAAAGAAGTCGTAAAAAATAATTCTTACGAACGCATTAGTTAAGAAAAACATTCTACTTAAAATCAATCGACGAAGCTTATTTTCAACCGGTGCGTTCAGCACAAATTTCTTCACTTAAATTTTAATTCAAAATAATAATAATAACGTGAAGAACAAATCCATTTGTCATCGGAATCAAACCCGGGCAAGGCACGTGTATTCTTTAAGCCTTTTAATACGCTACCGGCCACGAGGCACGCACTCCACTCCCAGCAGAGATAGTAGTGGTGGTAGAAGACAGGTTCATGCAAACGCCAGAGAATTCTAAAACCAGACAAATAGCGTTATGATCAATTTCACAAAAACGGAACCAAAATCAAAGCATAATATCTTGATAACTTCGTATGCTCATAAAACTTCACCATGATCTACAGCAATAACCACCACCACTCCCAACACCGTCAGTTGCAGCATTTCAACCGCCACCGGAACTTCCGAAACCACCAAAACCAAAGCCTTTTTGTAGTCAGGCTTTTGTCCAACCACCGTAATAATAACCGCACGCAATCCCCACTCGAAACCCTAATTTCCCAATGTAAACCTGACAAATCCGATAGAAACCCCACGTCCGCCGTCGCTGCTCGTTTGTTTTTCCACGACCAGAGCGATGCTATCGCCGCCGCCGTCTTCCTCTGGGAACGGAGGCTGGCTGGGGATCATGTGTATACTCCGGTGACGGATTTTGATGTAAATGAAGGGGACTTGAATGAGAGGATTAGAGGTTTGTTTAAATTGTATGCAGAGAAGGTGTTAGAAGGGGAGGTAGTGAAGAAATTGGAGAGAAAGATTGAAAATTTGGCCGTGGAAATTGGTAAATTTACGAGCTTTTTCAAGCGGCCGAAAGGGGTTAGGGTTTATAGTGAGAATAAGTTGAAGAAGGAGGCGTTGAGGGTGGAAATGGAGGTGGTTGTGAAGAGGGCGGAGGAGTTTAGGAAGGGAATGCGGTGTTTGATGGATTGCATTGAAGGGAAGGAGATTGGTGATTTGGGGGTTTTTAGGGTTTATGATGAGGGTAATGGGAGAAAGATGGGAATTTTTTATTATTGGAGCAGGATTCATTTTCTGATACTCAGAGAGTGTAGAAGGGTAGAAAATGGGTTGCCTATTTATGGGTTCAGGAGTGAGTTTTTAAAGATGCTGCATTCACAGCAGGTATGAAGATTAGTGTCTGGATATGTTAGCTTTTATTATTTAAAGGAATATGCGTTGATTGTTTCTGATTTGATTTTGTGCTTCAAGCTTAGTGGTATATGTTTCTTGTATTTAAAGGAGTATTATGATTTGAAATTCAACTTTAAGCTTAGTTTGTGTGCTTATGCATATTCTTGTATGATCTTTTATGAATGGTTGGTATGTAGTTTTAGGAGCCGTTTTATGCAGGTGATTTTGTTTGGTGATTGTGTCTTAGGGGTGTTTGGCCTTGCGTTTCAACTGGAGTTTTCAAAAATTTTGAATTGTTTTTTTTTTTGCTTTAAAATAATTTTTTTTTTTGGTGTTTTTGAATTGTTTTGATATGCAGATGTTAAAAATATTTTTTTAAAAATAAAAAAATTACTTTGATGTCTTTTCAAGTGAAAATACACTTTGAAAAACAACCGCAATTATTGTCGCCAACAACCCCTTAAAGTCACATATAGTTTTTAACCGAAATAAATAGTTGAAAGCACAGTCGGCTTTAATACTTTTAGCGGGTCTTGGGTTGTAAAGCTTTGAATAACTAGAAGAAAGTATCTGGAGCTATGATGTTTTTATTATTCATTTAGAAGATTATGTGAGGCTCACTTGATTAGGAATGTGATCATTGATATGTCTATCCAGTTGAGATGCGGATTTAATTGATTCAGAATGTAATCACTGACATGCCAGACTGGTTAAAGATAATTATGACGATAATTTACATTATAATGTGAACGGGAATGGTGTAGTTTATATATTGTTATCTAATTTGCTCATCTGGACTGTTTATCTGGCTATTAGCTTTCCAACTCTAGTAAAAGAATCAAGTACGTAGAAACTTAAAATAACATTTGAATCTGTACCTGCAAATTAAGACGCACCTTGATTGGCATGTCTGATGGAAATTAGAGCTGTTTTTTGTGGATGCAGTTTTCTTGGTCTTGTTTCATGTCTTTGTTGGGATTTGGAATGATAATTGAATTAGTCAATGGTTTTTTTTTTTTTTCACTGTCTGGCTTCAGAACTTAAATTTTGTTAAAAGTTGCTTTAAAATAAGTTTATTAGTATGTCTTTATAACCTGTTGGTGTTGATAGATGTTTTGTCTTTCTCTTTTGACTTCTCCCACAGGTGATGGTCTTGATTGGAGAGACAGGTTCAGGGAAGAGTACGCAGTTGGCACAATTTATTGCTGATTCAGGAGTTGCGTCAAGTGGTTCAATTTTGTGCACTCAACCCCGCAAAATTGCTGCTATATCCCTGGGAAAAAGGGTTGGTGAAGAATGCAATGGATGTTATGAAAATAATTCAATTATCTGCTACCCATCTTATTCATCTTCCCAGCAGTTTGGTTCGAAGGTAATATATATGACTGATCACTGTCTGCTGCAAAACCTCATGAAAGATAAAAAATTGTTTGGAGTTTCATGCATTATTGTAGATGAGGCTCATGAAAGAAGCTTGAATACTGATCTTCTTTTGGGCTTGCTAAAAGAATTACTTCAGGAAAGGCCTGACTTACAGCTAATTATAATGTCTGCAACAGTTGATGCAAGCAAATTATCCAGTTACTTCTTTGGTTGTGGAACATTTCATGTGTTGGGGCGAAGCTTTCCTGTTGAAATCAAATATGCTCCTGCTGCATCTAGAGAGTCCCTTGATCCCTTGCCGAGCTCCAATAATGCAGCTCCATATGTTTGTGATGTTGTTAAGATGGCAATGGAAATTCATGCAGCAGAGGAGGATGGGGCAATACTTGCTTTTTTGACTTCACAGGCAGAAGTAGAATGGGCATGTGAAAAGTTTCAGTCTCCCTCTGCAATTGCGCTCCCATTACATGGGAAGCTTTCCCATGAAGAGCAATGTCGTGTTTTTCAGAATTACCCAGGAAAGAGAAAAGTTGTTTTTGCTACAAATTTAGCGGAAACATCCTTAACAATTCCAGGGGTCAAGTACGTGGTTGATCCTGGTTTAGTTAAAGATAGCAGGTTTGAATCTTCATCTGGTATGAATGTGCTCAGAGTTTCCAAGATCAGCCAAAGTTCTGCAAATCAACGAGCTGGCCGTGCTGGTAGAACAGATCCTGGCAAGTGTTACCGGCTGTACTCGGTTTCTGATTATCAGTCAATGGATTTGCATCAGGAACCTGAAATTTGTAAAGTTCATCTTGGCATTGCAGTTTTGAGGATTCTTGCCTCTGGTATTAAGAATGTGCTAGAGTTTGATTTTATTGATGCTCCAAGTGTGGATGCAATCAACAAGGCAATCAGGAACCTTGTTCAGTTAGGTGCTGTTGCCTGCAAACATGATGCTTTTGCATTAACTGCTGATGGGCACTACTTAGTTAAATTGGGTATGGAGCCTCGTCTTGGGAAAATTATTCTTGAAAGTCTCCGTTATGGTTTGCGCAAGGAGGGAGTTGTCCTTGCTGCAGCTATGGCAAATGCCAGTAACATTTTTTGCAGAGTGGGTACTTATGATGAGAAACTGAAGTCTGATTGCCTTAAGGTCCGGTTCTGCCATCATGATGGAGATCTCTTCACTTTGCTCTCCGTCTACAGGGAATGGGAGAGTATACGGCAAGAGAATAGAAATAAATGGTGTTGGGAAAATAGAATCAATGCAAAAACTATGCGAAGATGCAGAGATACAGTATTGGAGTTGGAAAACTGTTTGAAAAATGAACTCAATTTCATCATTCCAACTTACTGGCTTTGGGATCCTCTTGTTGCCTCCGTGCATGATGAAAACATGAAGAAGATTATACTTTCTTCACTAGCAGATAATGTAGCCATGTATTCTGGATATGATCGCCTTGGTTATGAGGTTGTTTTAAGTGGTGAATACTTCCAACTTCACCCTTCATGTTCATTACAAGTGTATAACCAGAAGCCACATTGGGTTGTCTTTGCTGAACTCTTGTCCATATCAAGTCAATATTTGGTTTGTGTTACAGCAATTGACTTTGACAGTTTATCTACCTTCATACATCCTTTATTTGATGTCTCAAAGATGGAGTCTAGAAAACTGCAGTTGAGGGTGATAAAAGGATTTGGAGGTGTAGCTCTGAAACGGTTTTGTGGAAAGTCAAATAGTAGCTTGACAGCACTTGTTTCTCGCATGCGTGCTATTTACATGGATGAACGCATTGGAATTGAAATCAATGTGGGTGACAACGAGATTCAATTGTTTGCATCGTCCAAAGATATTGAAAAGATTTATGAATATGTCAATAATGCCTTAATTTATGAAACAAAGTGGTTAAGGAATGAATGCTTGGAGAAGTGCTTATATCATGAGGTACGGGCTGGTGCTTCCCCCCCTGTTGCACTTGTTGGAGCTGGTGCTGAAATTAAGCATCTGGAGTTGGGAAATAGATGTTTAACAGTGGATGTGCACCTTTCCAATGTGAATGTGGTAGATGACAAGGAAGTTTTGACTTTCTTAGAGAAATCTGTATCTGGAATTTGTGGTTATAACAAATTCACAGGCACTGGACAGCATGGTGATGATGCAGAAAGGTGGGGCAGGGTGTCATTCCTTACTCCTGAAGCAGCTAGAAAAGCTCTATATTTTAATGGATCCGAGTTATGTGGATGTGTACTTAAGTTGTCCCTGTCTCGGTCATCTGTTGGAGGTATTCGAAAGTCATCATTTGCTGCCGTAAAAGCAAAAATCAGTTGGCCACGCCGGTATAGCAAAGGGTATGCAATTGTCAGATGTGAAAGGAATGATGCCCAGTTCATTGTTGATGATTGCTTTAATGTTCTGATTGGAGGCAGGTTTGTTCAGTGTCAGACCAGCACAAGAGACATGAACTCTGTAGTTATCAGAGGACTGGATAAAGAAACTTCTGAAGCAGAAATTTTAGAAGTTCTGCACAAGACAACAAATAGGAGAATTTTGGATGTATTCCTAATCAGAGGAGATGAAGTAAATAATCATTCTGTTGATGCTTTTGAGCAAGCAATTCTCAAGGAAATTGCTCCTTTCATGCCTAGCCAGGGCCCTTTGAGCAATTACTGCCATGTTCAGGTCTTCGCTCCTGAGCCAAAGGATAGTTTCATGAAGGCTTGGATCACTTTTGATGGAAAATTACATTTGGAGGCAGCTAAAGCTCTGCAACATATGCAAGGAAAAGCACTTGCTGGTTGTTTTTCATGGCAGAAGATGCAATGCCAGCAGGTGTTCCATAGCTCTGCATCATGTTCTGCTTCTGTTTATGCATTCATTGAGAGGCAGCTGAATATTTTACTGAAAAGCTTCAAGTTTCGACCTGGTAATTCCTCTCACTCTGAAGGAGTTTGTGGTGAATTGTTTTTCTTTTTTGACTGAATGGATAAATTCTTAATGCTAGATCTATCCAGGTAAATTTTTAAATAATCATTTCTGAAAGCAAGTTTGACAATCAAATGTTCTTTGAATTAAATCTCTTTTATTATGACCTGATATCCTGTATTGAGGTAATGTGAATTCTTTTCTTGTTTTTCTTGACTGATGGCCTAATTCTTTATGGTGGACCTGTCCTGGTAATCTCTTGAAACCATCTTCTTTAAAAGCATTTTTTTTTTATGGCATCAAAGGATCTTGAGTTTGACAATCAATTTTTCTGTGAATAAGTACCTTTAATTATAGCTGGTTCATTTCAGTACTGATACAGAATTTCAAGCATATGTATGGGTCAAAACCTTGAGCTTCAGGCGAATAGTGAAACTACATGAATGACTTTTGGATGGATGACACAGTTTGGTCTTAGGAATATGGATCTTTAAGCATCTTTTGTTTGGGATGCACCAGTCCTCTTTCTTTTCCGTTTTAATTTTACTTGGTCCTGATATTGGTTTATTCTAAATGGGTTGTTTCTGTTTTATTTTTATACTTTCATCCCATCGAAGCAGTATGTGCAATGTGGCTCATGCTGTGAGGCTGTGAAGATTCAGTCCAAAATAGGAGAAATTCCATTAAAGCCTGTTTTTTAAACTTGATTGGGATTTGAGATTCTAGAGTAACCATGATAATTTTTGGTATTACTTTCATTTTGGTTGATTGGATACAGTGAATTTGACCTTGAGTATCGGTCTGTATTGTAAGTGATGATAGGAGGAGTTGTTATGCAGCCTAAATTAGATTAATTAAGAACCAGCTTTGATTAGGGAATGCCAACTTTATAGAGGTTGCTTTTAAGCTTGAGGTTCGAGTAGGCGGAAATGTTACTTATAGTGTGTCAGACTTTAGAGTCATGTAACCTCCTTCGACCGATCACAGGGATCTAGTTTGTTTCCAGATCTGGTCCTGTTTTTTGTAGGATTCGCCATGTACCTGTGGAGTGACATAGAGGAAGAAAGAACTGATAATTTTAGAATTAATTCATAGCCTAGGTCATATTCATGTGAGCAAGCCACTGCCTATTTTTTCTACCAGCCTGGAATTCTTTGGATATATGCTTGAAGCATGGAGCACTAATTTTTACAATAAAATGTTATTATAATTAGAAGCTTTTGCTTCAACAATGGAATCTGACTTACTGGGATCTTTATGTATTACTCCATACAGTAACAAGATAACAAAATTGGGGTTTTCTTTTATTGAGTAGCTACTTTTTGGATGATTTAATTTGGTTTTTATATAATGTGTTTGGTTTTGTTAGGTTGTTATTATTGAAAACCCAAAAGAACAATTCTAAATCAAACAAATGGAGAAACTGAATGCACACCCCTAGGCTTGGCAATTTATATGTACGGGAATTATGGAGCTGATCAGTCCAGTAACAACTTGTTCCTCATTTTACATTATTGTTTAACCTAACTCCATGATTTAATACGAAATGTGCCAATTGTTTATTATTTCCTGAACATTGCTTGATAGTAATCAGAGGCTGACAAATTTGACTATGCAGGTGTGTGTTGCAATTTAGAAAGGAATGAGAATGGCTCTTATAGAGTGAAGATATCTGCTAATGCAACAAAGACAGTAGCTGAGTTGAGAAGGCCACTGGAGCAACTGATGAATGGAAAGAAGGTAAATCATTGTAGCCTCACCCCAATGGTTCTGCAGCTTCTTTTTTCCAAAGATGGCATCATGCTTATGAAGTCACTGCAGCAAGAGATGGGAACATATATTCTCTTTGATAGGCAGAACCTCACTGTTAGGATCTTTGGCCCCGAGAAGAAAGTTGCTCTCACTGAACAGAAGTTGATAGCATCTCTTCTAGCCCTCCATGATAAGGAACAAACAGATATCCGCCTTCGAGGTGGAGCAATGCCTTATGATCTTATGAAAAAAGTGGTGGAGAAGTTTGGTCCTGACTTGCATGTGCTCAAAGAGACGATCCCTGAGGCTGAATTTATGCTTAATACAAGGCGACATGTTATTTCTTTTTCTGGAAAAAAGGATCTGAGACTGCAAGTGGAGCAGATGATTCGTGACTTTGCGCGGTCTGTTGGTGTTAATGGATCCATCAAACGATATGAAGATGACAATATTGCCTGCCCTATTTGCCTCTGTGAGGTTGAGGACTGTTACCAGCTTGAGGCTTGTGGGCATAAATTCTGCCAGTCATGCTTGGTTGAACAGTTAGAGTCAGCAATGAGAGGACGTGATGGTTTCCCTGTAGGTTGTGCTCATGAAGGTTGTGGCATGCACATTTGGCTTGCAGATCTGAAGTCTCTTTTACCATGTGAAAAGTTAGAGGATCTCTTCAGGGCCTCCTTGTCAGCCTTTGTGGCATCTAGTGGTGGAACCTACAGATTTTGCCCATCTCCTGATTGCCCTTCAGTATATCGCGTAGCAAGCGGGATGGTTGGTGATCTATTTGTTTGTGGAGCATGCTATGCTGAGACATGTACAAGGTGCCATGTGGAGTATCATCCATTCGTATCATGTGAAAAATACAAGGAGCTCAAGGAGGATCCTGACATGTCCTTGAAGGAATGGTGCAAGGGAAAAGAGCATGTTAAAAACTGCCCAGTATGTGGATACACAATTGAGAAGGTAGATGGCTGCAACCACATTGAGTGCAGATGTGGGAAACACATCTGCTGGGTCTGCTTGGAGTTCTTTATGAGCGGTGATGACTGCTATGTGCACTTGAGGTCTGAACATCCTGCTACATTATAAAGCCTGTACTGACTGCATTGTAAGTTAATTGTATATAAAAGTATATGATATCCACACATGTATAATTTAGAAATATTACATGCATATCAGTTGTTCCCTGCCTCATGTTTTTCATACTTGCATTAGCCTTCTTTCCTATGAATCTAGCACATTACCGTTTCTAATTTTGAGGTCTTCAAAACTCCTTTTTGCTTCTCAAGATTTGGTTTCTCTTTTTGTAAAATGAAAAAATAGAACCACTGAAGTGAGCCCACCTTTTTTTTTTTCCCCCTTTGTTTCTTTCTAATTGTCGATTACTGACTGGAAAATTGTCAACTGAAACTTTTGTATTGATAAATCCAATTGCACACTGATACTGCAGTGTATTTGTTTGTCTTGTGGCTGAAAACAATCAGAGTGACCTCCTCCTCGACACAATCCATGAATCCTAGGCGATGCGTACTAGAGTAAAAAATATCCATGATTATACTATCCTCGTCATTTTGAATAGATTATCTTTGTTTTTTGCTTTGTTTCAAATTTAGTGGGTTTGATTTTATAGTTAGCTGCAGTTGTTTACAAGTTCAGTGAATTCTTTTGCTTTTATAGTTAGAATCAGTTTCTCAGAAGTTTAGTCACAATTCCACTGCTATCTGCTTTGTTCATGCACCTTTGTTTTATAATGAAATTAACTAGGGTGATCATTTCGGTTCAGTTTGAGTTTTACCTATAAAAACAACCAAATTGAAATTTTATAAAATATATAAAAAAACCCGGAACCGAACCGAAATCGGTTCCAATTGACTGGTTTTGGTTCGGTTTAGTTTGGTTATTTTATATGAAAAACTGAAAATTATATTGTTTTTTTTGGGTTTTTTTTTTTTTTCACTTTCTAATGGGTTTTTTCTAGTTTGGTTCGGTTTTTTTTTTTTAACTAAACTAGTTTGGTTTGGTTTTTTTGATTTACGCTTCTGAAACCAAAACCAAACCGAATTAATTTTTTTTTTAAAATATTTTAATCTGTTGAACAGTTTTTTTTTTTTTTTTTTTGTCTTCTCCATTTAATCAGTTTGTCGGTTTTTTTACTATACCTAAAATTAACATTTTCTTTGATAAGCATTCTCAAATATGAATGATTGCATAATTACATAGAACTGGAGGAGGTCCATATAGATTCATTTCTTAATGCAAAGAAACATATGCTTTCGCTTGTCTTAATAGTGGCAACTGATAATCTCTCCCTTTTTACTTTCCTCGAGGGTTTTGCTGCACAATCTTTTCTATTACAGGGTCAACCATTATCTTCAAGTCATCAATGTCATGCTTCACAGCATTCACCTGCATGTTTTATCTAGAAAAAGAAAAAGAAAAAGAAAAAGAAAAAGAAAAAGAAAAAGAAAAAAGATTACATTTGTTCAACAAATGCATGCATGTTTTCAAGTTCTGTTCTTCCAGTTTCTTCGAACTTTATGCTATTAATGGCAGTTGAAATCTCTTGTAGCAACTCACCTTGTGAACAAAGTCTTGAGTTAGTTTAGCATCATATGCAGTTGCTTTCGTAACGTGTTCTATCAACAAAGCTGTTTCCTTCAGTTTCCCGTTTTCAGGCAGCACTTCTGCCACCGCTTCTGATACCTTCTCCGCCACTGCTGCCACCTTTTCTATCTCCTCAGCTACATGTTCAACCTCGTCTACAATAATTTCCGCCTCACCTAAAATAAAACTCTCCCAAGTTGATAAAGAAGATTTGGTAAATTAATGAGCATACATTAGGAACTCATGTACCTTCTATCCTCTTCAGCTCCTCCCTTTTTTGCTTCCAAAAAGGCAGGAAGATGGACAGTATAGATCCCAAGATCCATTTTGCCCTGCATGGAGTGGCGTTTCTTGCAATGTTATTCCTCAAATAATAACACCTCAATTGTGGGGGAAGCTTGTGGCTTAAAATCCCAAGTGCAAAGAGAAATCATACCAAGCGGGGAAGTTGCTCCCAGGAGGATTTGGAACCGGTGGTACAACCTCGTCGCTCATCGTCCTAGATCATAGACAGAAACATCAATATTTTGTTAGATAAATAAAATCAAGCTAATGAAATAAATAAAAAAATCTGAACCAAGACAACGAAACAATGAACTTCGAAAAGGATAACAACATGTTGAAATGAGATCGTCTCCATTTATTGCTACTGGCAACGATTAACTGTAATCCTTGGTGCATCGAGAAACCTTGTCCGATCTTGGACACTGTAGAACCAGACCCGCAGCTGTGAGAAACATTGCCGGACCTGGCTCTGTAACGATGAATTTGTTCCAGAAAACTTCGTAGATTGTAAGAAGGCCAAGAACCTTTAGCAGACATGGTGAAATGATGATATTTGAAACGTTCAAGAACCCATAATTATAAGCTGCATAAAGGGCAGATTGTGTGCTGTATTTAGGCAGGTGATTGATGCATTTTTCATGTGAGAATCCTTGCAGGATAAAGATTTTAAAATTGCAGAAGATAGAATACGAGCACGCTAAGTAATGATGTGCATTTGGTCACTTCAAGCTATTGTTTTAACAAAAGGCTTAGAGTGTGTCGTTCTCCTGGCTGTTCCTTGCAAGCTAGAACTTGTTATTACTCATTCAAGCCTTATTTTTTCTTTTGGGCTTTCGCGAACTTTTCTTACCTTTTTTGTGTTGAATTTCCATGTGACGGAGAAGAGAGAAAATGATGATCCTTAATCATAGACTCTCGTATTTTTCTTTTAAAGTAGGGAAAACCAATGAACCTAATCCATGTTGTGGTCTTGCATAAATTAAAGGCATTTGCTAATCGTGTTCTCCAAGTCATTAAGAAACTGCTTGCCCATGAAGTTTGGACTATTAAACAATCTAAAGAAGTAAAAAGAAATAAAAAAATATAAAAAATAAGAAAGTTAGGGTTTTATTAATACTGTATAGTATAATTAAAATAATGAAAAGGAATAGATTTAATATAAATATAAAGAGACTATGTATAAGCTAAACAAAGAAAACTAAAAAGAAAATATAAAGACTATTTTACCCTTCATAAACAATAAGACAAAATAACCCTATATTTCTTAACATTTTTCCTCAAACTCACAATGCGACAACTATAAACATGGAGAATTTGCCAACTAGAAAATAAAAGTAGGAAATAGAATGCGACTTGGTAAAGAAATCTGGATTCTACAAAGAAAAAAAGGAACAAAAGGCAAGGTAATGATGCCATGCTTGAAATGATGACGAGTAAGATGACAATCGATCTTAATGTGCTTAGTTCGTTCATGAAAAATTAAGTTGTGAGCAATCTGAATAAAACTATAGTTGTCACAATATATAGGAGTGAGATGACAAAAAAAAAACTCCCATATATGCAAGTAACCAATGTAACTAAACAATCTCTTTTAAAACAATTGATTGTTTCTTTTTTTTTTTTTCCAAGAAATAAAAGAATTATTTAAAAAGATACATAAACCAATAACAGACTTGCGATATATAGGATCACTGTCACGATCAACATTAGAATATGTACGTAGCTCCAAGAAAGAGGTGGATGAAAGTAAAAGACTCTGAAAGACTATATACCCTGAAAATATCGTAAAATATAAAAAACATATGTCTAATAAAAAAAAGTAGGAAAAACAACAAATTGACTAGGAAAATGAACAACATAGGCAATATCTGAACGATGAATAATGAGATATACCAAGCTCCCAACAATAGTATAATATAAAGTAGGATCTGACAAAAGTAAACCATCAAAATAAAAATACTTTGCGTTAACCTTAATGAGAGTATTTACAGTCTTATTATCAATAAGTCTAGCCCACTCAAGAATATCTACAACATGTTTTAACTAAGAAAGAAGATAATCTCTGGGTGAGTAATCTATCTCAATACCCAAGAAATATCATAAATAACCCAAATCCTTCATTTCCAAATGTCTAGCTAACTTTGTCTTCAAAAATAAAATATCATCAATTCTTCACCAACAATAGTCATATCATCAACATATAAAGATAGAATGATATGACTTGAATTAATGCACTTAAAAAAGAGAGTAGAATTATGACTACTAGAAACAAATCTAAGGAAACAGATCATAATAAAAAAATTTCTCAAATTAAGCATGAGGTGTTTAATTGAGACCATATAACGTTTTTTTTAAGCTTGCAAACATACCTATAATCATGCGAAACACTAGGAAGTGGTGTCATATAAACTTCTTCTCGAAGATCTCCATTCAAGAAAGCATTTTTAACATCAAGTTGAGAGATACGCCACTGACGAACTAAAGTTACGGTAATAAGAGTATGAATAATAGTCATTTTTATAATAGGAGCAAACATCTTTTTTATAATCCATACCATACTATTGAGAGTATCTTTTTACAATTGACCTAGCTTTGTATCGTTCAATAGATCCATCAGAATTAGTCTTGCTTTTATACACCTAACAACAACCAACAACACTTTTACTTGGAGGTAGATGAATCAAATCCTGAGTATTTGTCTTATGCAAAGTTGAAAGTTTCTCATCCATAGTTTGCTACAAAAAAAGATCAAGAATTGCCTTTTTATAAGAAGAGGGCTTAGAGAGATAATGGATAAAAGCTAATAAGAAAGTAAAAGATGAAGAATAACAAGAATAGGTAAAATTTGGTAACTCTGCAGATTTACAAATACGTATGGATTGATGTAGAGGTGGATCCACATTCTCAAATGGAGCTTGATGGACTATAAATGAAAGGAGAGCTTTAAATGTACCAGAGAGTAAAATGTTAGTACCTACAGAATGATCAATATGAATTGGTCGAGTAATATGAGAAGAGGAATTTGATGTACTAAGAACCTAAAATGATAAACTATTAGAATTCTCAAAAAAGGATCTATATGAATAAGATTAGATCTAGTCAAGTTATGAGCAATGGATAGAATAAAAAAGAAAGATATATACTTGAGAACGATAACATGATGAGACATATAAAGTTTCTGAGTTATTTGATCAAAACAACGATACCTTTTTTGACCTTCACCATAACCAATAGATAGATAAACAAATAACAGGTCAAAAGAACAACTTGTTGTGTTCTATATGAGGATGAAGAATGAAAAAGTACAACCAAACACTTTAAAGAAAGAACAATCAGGGGCATACTCATACAACTTTTCAAAAGAAGAAAAACTTGAAATATGAGAAGGTAAAATTATTTTAATCAAACCTACAACAATAAGAACAACTTCACCCCAAAACACATTAGGAACAAAAGTTGATAACAAGCAGTTTCAACAATGTGTCTATGTTTTCTTTCAACAATACCATTTTACTTAAGAATATTTGTATACAAAGTTTGGTGAATAGTTTCATCTAAGGCAAACAATTTATAAAATGTATTAGAGGTATATTCCCCCATCCAAATCACATGAAAAATTATATTAGTTTATATCCACAACAATCAGAAATATATTAAGCTTGTAAATTTTCTAAAGCTCTTATAAATGCCAAAAATCTCAAACGAGAAGATGAAACATGATATAAACGAGAACACCATAAATAAAAACTAAGACTCAAACAAAAAAAGAAGACAAATCAACATTAGTAGCAATAGCAATTGGCACACTAGGCAACAACAACAACTAACACTTTTAACTCGTCCAAAATATAAAATCCCCCTTTCTTACGACTTGTCCAAATTAGCTTCTAAGACTGCAAATCTTATACACAGCAAAAAAAAGGAGAAAAATATGACTAAATAATTACCAAAATCACATAACTGACCAATGGAATCAAAATTTAATGTGAGGTTTAGAATAAGATAAACATTAGAAAAAGACAGTTGAGGTGTGACAATAGAACCATTAGCAGTCATGATAGGAATAGAAGATACAAGAGACACAAAAGCAAAGGATGAAGAAACTGGAGACATATGATGTGAAGCACCAGAATCTAAGACCCATTCAGAATATGACATACTTGAAGAACTATGAGGCAATTGATCTATGGAAAAAAATAGACATAACTTGTGGCTGTAAAGAGATAAATTTATAAATTTTTCAGTCAAAGTATTAGGATCAGCAAAAGGACCTGATAAAACTAATGTTGCAATATTAAATTGTGGTGGTTTGTAACCCTGAGGTGGTCTACGAGCATTAGATCGTAATTGATTGCTAGACTTCTAAGCTTGAGATTGTTGTTGCGATTGATTATGTTATCTCAACTTAGGACACTAAGGCTTACAATGACCTTTTTGCTTACAAAAACTACACTCGTCGAAGGTAACCCTTGCGTAATGCTTATTCTAATTATTAGAGTGATCTAGAAGGTACTACTAGCATATAATGATTACAAATATAAATAATATCATTTTCAGAATAAGACTGAAGACGTATTTCTTCAACTAATAACTTACTGACAAGTGATTTAACAAAAGAAAGTGAAGAACGATGCAAAATTAAATCTTCTAATCATTCAAAATCATTACGAAGTGCAGTTAATAATTGTACCAATCATTGCTACTAACTATAAGCAATATAGCATCACATGCCTTTAATTCTGCAAAATCTATAAGAGTCAATTGATCCCAAAGATATGTCATAGCAGAATAAAACTCCTAAATACTCATATTCTTTTAGTGAAGAGCTCGTATGTCATTCTCCAATTGATACTGCTTTACATAATTTGATTTAGTGAATAACCTTTATAGATGATCTCAAACCTCTTTTACTATCTCATATTTTACTAACTATGTACCTATAGAATGCTCAATAAAAAAATTAATCCAATTAATAATTCTTGCATTGATTACTTTCCAGACATTTATCAAAGTAGCATACCATCCTTTTGCCTTTTTCTTTGGAGACATAACACCCACCTCTATATCAACATGATCATCTAAAGAGAGCTTCCTCTTTTTATAACCAAGGGTAAACTTTTATAAAGAATTTTTGTTATGATTTTGAGCCTTCTTGTTCTTCTTCTTAGGGTTTTAGTTTCAGGAGATTATAGGGGTTAGGGTGGTCTGGATTTCGAGTCTACTAGTCTTGGGTTGGTTTTAGGTTACATGGGCTTGATCATAGACTTCTTCAAGACCTCTTTTCTATACCAATTCATTAATGGCAGCTTTAACCTCAATTGTGTATTATCCTCCTCCTCATGATTCTCCCCCACAAAAATGAATCCCAACGTTATTATGATTTATTATAATTTAACTGTGTTTTTTTTAACTAAATTATTTTAGTTTTAAATTAATATATTTTTAGTGTTTTTCTTATTATTTCAATATACTAATATCAAAAATAAAAATATATTATTTTGATATATTTTTAAACAAAAATATTTTAAAAAAACAATATTTATTACACTACTAAACTAAACAGACTTTAAAATTTAATTTTTTTTTAAAGCTAGGTTGGTTTCATATTTACTTTAACAAGAACTTTAAAACTTGTTTGGTTATAAGAAGCAT
Organism: Populus alba; assembly: GCF_005239225.2. Classification (NCBI taxonomy): domain Eukaryota; kingdom Viridiplantae; phylum Streptophyta; class Magnoliopsida; order Malpighiales; family Salicaceae; genus Populus; species Populus alba. Next base: position 6,715,965 of record NC_133300.1, on the reverse strand, counting down.
TTATAAAAAAGATTAATTTAATATTTTTTTTATTTATAAAAATATTAAATTGATGTTTTTTAATGGTTTTAACATGTAGATATTAAAAATAAAAAAATAAAAAACAAATAAAAATTATTATAATATATTTTTATTTAAAAAATATTTTTAAAAATAATAACATCGCATTCCCAGGCATTCTTTTAATATAGCTTAAGAACATTTCAAAGGACATCGAACATCAAGTAGGGCTTTTAATTTCGTCGACCATTTTCAATTTTAGATTCCCATCAAAAGCTTCTTGTGTGGTTCGTTATCTACCGAATCATCATCTCTTCCGGTGCTCTTTGTGGCGTCTTTTCAATTTTATTTTTCTTACTTAAGTACATTGACTTTTAAACATGATCCAATTAAGTACATATCTTGATTATTTTTCTCAATCAAGTACATTTTCATCTTTGATTTTTCCTTTAAGGACTAGTTTGCATAACTTTGGTTACTTTAGTACTGAGTTGTAAGTTTGAGAAAAGAAAAGTCGGTGGGTTATGACTATAAACTTTAGCTAATATGTCCAATTGAATCATATTTTAAGACTTGACTGTAAAGTTTTATTAATCATTTAAAAAAAAAAAAAGCAATTCATGAAGTGGAAGCGTTCTTATGCCACCCATAAGGTAAGAGGATACCCAAAATTAAACTTCACTGGAATGAAATATATTTTTTATGCATTTTTAAATGAAAATTATTTTAAAAATAATGGCTACCACAACATCAAAAAAGCTGTTAATTTTTAAAATATCAAATTAATATTTTTTATATATTTTTTAATATAATAATATTAAAAATAAAAATAAAATCATACTTTTACAAATTATACGACACCACAGTATAAACGTAAATTAAGAATAGCCAAGAGAAAGGAAAATGCAAAAACTCTATTCTCCACTTTGCTACTTTGTCAAATCAAGGCAGCTTCGAGGAACATTCAACTTGTCCCTCGTAGCTTTCATCCTCTCTCTTCCAAGCCAAACCCTCTTCCATCTTTTGACTTTTTGTATCTTCCCTTCATGTTCCTCTGTCTTCAAAATCAAACTCAAAATTCTATCTCCTCCTGATCTTTAATGGGTCCGCAGTACAGAAAGTTGTTGTTCGACTCTTATGATGATTGTAAACAGTTCTGTGAGACAGCAGATGATCCGGACGACTGCACTCATAAGTGCTTCGTTGCCTTCGAGAATTCTCAGAAAATTGGAGATTGTTTAAGATCCTGTAATGGAGCCACTATGGACGATTGCGGCGATTGCTTTGATTGCTTGGATGCATCCACCTGCTCGCAACACCACAAGCTTGGCAAGATTGCGTTAGCAATGATTGTGCTATCGACTATGGCTTTGGTCCTTGCTTGTTGTGTTATCTATGTTAAGTTCATTAGAAAAAGAAGAAGGAGATCATCATCACAGCAAGAAGATGATGAAGAAGAACAAAGAATTGAGATCCGTGATCAGCTTGTGGATCAAGATCAAGGTCCTATAGTTGACCATCCGATATGGTACATCAGGACAGTAGGGTTACAACCATCTGTTATTAGTTCTATCACAGTTTGCAAGTATAAAAGTGGTGATGGTCTTGTTGAAGGAACTGAATGTTCTGTTTGCTTGAACGAGTTTCAAGATGATGAGACTCTTAGGTTGTTGCCGAAGTGCAGCCATGCTTTTCATATCCCATGTATTGATACCTGGCTTAGATCGCATACTAATTGCCCTTTGTGTCGTGCTCCTATAGTCACCAATACAGATGAAGCAACATCATCACAGGCTAATCTTGGTAATACAAGTAGTGGAGAAGAAACCCCGATTGAAGTTTTGGAAGATGATCAAGAATCTGATAGAGAAATGGAAGGTAGAGATGGTGAACTAAGGATTGTAACAGAGGAGGAAAGTCGATTCCAGAATGAGAATTTGAATGGAGAGGAGGATGGGATACAGCAACTGCGAAGATCGGTTTCTTTAGACTCTCTATCAGCTTTCAAGATAATTCAGGCTCTCACTAATGTTCTTCCTGTAGTGGAATCTGACAGGAATTCAGGTGCCGGGAGGGCAGGAATAGGAAATGAATCCACTAGGGAAATTGTTCAAAACAGAGGTGTTGGAAATCAAAACTTGATGAAATCCATGGCTACCTCTTCTTTTGGGAGATCTTTCCGAGTAGGGCCAAGTTCACTGAAGAGGTCACTTTCTTGCAGTGGGAAATTTTTCTTGTCAAGGGCTTGCCGGAACCGAAACTCAGGCCTTCCTGCTTGATGGTTTTGGTCTTTTTCTTGGTTTTCTCTGTCAGGTGAGGAAAATGAAAACTTACATGTTTTGAAATCTCTCAATCTTTCAACAAGCTGAAGATTGGATCATTGGTTATAACATATTTGCGAAAAATACTGTAGTAAAAAGACATAAAGAGCTGAAGTCCTGGACATCACAATAGAAAAGAAAAGTGATCCAAAATGGGATCGTATTGTGTTTTTCACTGTTTCAGTTTTCTGAAAAGAAGCATGCAATTGTAAGTAAACTTTTTTATTTCAATGAAGTGATTGCAAGTAAAATGCAATTGTAACTGAACTTTATTCCTTGTATTTTGTGTAGAAATTTCTGCTGCAAACCCATCTTTATTTAAGCAGAACAGCACATGTCAGCTATTGCCATGCTGCCTTCTTCTGTTACATTTTTCTTTTCTTGAGACATTTGTGATTTTTCATCCTAAACATTACCTGTTCCTGAATTATACAAGAGTTTTGATGATTTGATTCACGGCAGCACAAGGAATAGTTCACTGATAGAAATTAGGTCCATATTGTGCTTGTCATAGTTGAGTTTTCTGAAAAGGAACATCCAATTGTGAGTAACATCTTTGTTTCTATGAATCTATGAAGAAACTATGCAGTTGTTCTTGTTTGCCACTGTCAAATTTTTCTAAACAGATCATTGCAACAGCAAGTTTCATCCCATGTTTGTATGGAAGTTACCACTGCAGATGGAAAATTAAGCTTTTAGATTTCTATTTCAGTGAGAATTGCAAAATCCCATAAAAATCTAGCCTTGACTGGGATTCTATGGAAGAAAATCTCTCAATCTTCGCGCTGCTGATTGAACTGGCTATGCTTTCTTAATCTTGAATCCATTAGAAGACTAGCAAGGTCTGTGCATGGTACTAGAAGAGATCGCTGAACTTCTATAGGAAGCCCCTTTTGTTTCTTCTTCTTGGAACTTTCTCTTTTTAGTGCAATCTTGGACTTGCATGATTTATGGATCATGAGATTAGCAACTATTTATGACAATGAAAGCATATGTTTTCTTACAGGGGACCTTGAGGTAGATGAGGATTGTGCTTTGTCTTTAGCCTAATTTGCACTCATTCATTAGTATAGCTGTAAGTAGGTCACCAATCAAAACCTATAACTTTATAAAACATATAAAATGAACCATTACTCCATGCAGTATACTTTACCATACTTATGAGATCCGACCAAGAGTCAAACCGATTCAAGGTTTGCAGATGGGGTTAACCTAGATCATCTCAACTTTTAACTTTTTTTATTTAAAAAACAGGTTTTTTCGCTAACATGACCCGGGTCAGGCACCTGAATAATGTGTTAAGCCAAGCCTAGATGTAAGAACAACTATACTAATAATGATGGATGTCTTTGAGATAAGATGGTTTTGCTCGAAAACCTCATTCAATTAAGAACTTGTTTGGAAGTAAGGTTGTGATTGATTTTTAAATAACTTTTCGTATCAAAATGAATGTCAATGATATTTTTTTATTTTTAAAAAAATTATTTTTGACACCAGCATATTAAAATGATTTGAAAATACTAAAAACATATTAATTTAAAATAAATAAAAATATAAAAAATTTTCCATATTTTTTAAAATGCTTTTAAAATACATAAACAAATAAGCCCAAAAAAAAAGACCCGCCGTGCAGCGCGAACAATAAAACTAGTAAATATTTCTAAATTTTGTATTCGTTAGATAATAAATAGGATATAAACATAATAAAAACATGATACGAGGATATCTACTACCATCCCTACGAGGTATGTGCAAGACACCGGTCTTCCTTAAAATAATCCCCACATTCAAGATATTAGAAAATTGTTGCAATCATAGTTATAGAATCGAGCTGGATTGGTCAGTTCAATTGATGAACCAGCCACGGAGCCACCTAACCAATCTGATTTTGATGAAATACAAGACATGAAAATGAACTGAAAAGAACCGAAAAAACCAGCTTTTTTTTTTATGGAAACGACGACCCTGGTGAACTAGCTGGTTTATTCCTGTTAGTAAAAGAGCAAAACAGCTCTAAAATAGGATAAAAGACCTGATTCTTTCTACCTCTTTTCTCAGTTTAGAATGCTTTGTTGTCATGCCCTTTTCTTCTTAATTCTCCGTCAGGTCATTGTTTATATATATATATATAAAAAAAAATTCATTGTTAATTAGAAAGAAACTGATGTATAGTTGTTAATTCTCATTTGGTTTTTCTACATATTAAAATTACAGAAAGAACTAAAGGATGTTTTATCATCATTGTTCATCCCGGCTGTAATTTCTGTGGATTGGAACAGTTCTTCATTTGTTTCTCATTTTGGGTGTCAATTGTCTACTTCTAGCTATGGCTTCTTTGAGTTTTTTGTGTTGTTGTTGGTTGGTTTCTGTGTTTCTTGTTATAATTATCGGCTCCTCAGCAGCTGGCCTGCTATGTGTTTGATGCTTGGTCTAAAAGGATGGATGAGCTTGGTGTTGTGATGTAGCGTATAGTAAAGATATAAACTATGGTTCTGGAGTTTCAACTTTCAAGGTTTATGGATTTGTTCTAAGGTATATGGATTTAAGTTGCGGAGAAATTTAAATAATAAACTTTAATGTTTAATAAAATATAAATAATAATTTGAATCATCTTATAAAAATAAATTAGATATCTCAATTTATATTAATTTTAGTTCTAGACCTAAAATTCCTTATAAAAAAAAAAAATTCATATTTAAAACTAGCCTAACTAATAGCATTTATTTAGTATTGAGATTTTTAATTAGTAAAAATTATAATTAAATTGAAAGTCTTAATTTAAATAAAAAAAAAGAATCCAAATACAACACTCTAAATAAATATAATCTCTGATCTTTAAATTTTTTTTTTAAAAATTTCAACAAAAAATTAGATAAAACATTTCTCAAACTTCTTAAAACCTAAATAATTTTAATAATTAAAAAAAATAAAAGGTGGGGGGGGGGGGAACAGGCCAGGTGCCCAGCAAGCCTAGCCCATGAAGAATCAAAATAGGAATTTGGGCTTGGCAAGACATGCAAGTGCTTTCGGAAAGCAACGGGAAGGAATCAATTTTCATGGGGTAGTGGGCTGGGCCTACGTATCTCTCTTCCCTTACAATATTTGTACTAGCTAGATGGCCATGCCATGGGCTTTTCCTCGCACAAAAACACAAATGTTCAGGTTACATTAAATTTTTTAATTAAAAACAAATACCATAAAGATAGTAGAAGAAAATATGCCCAAAGATACAATTCTATACTGAAAATCACCGAATAAGAGTAGTGTAGCCATGCCTAATCTTCTTGAACGATACAATATCTACATAATAAGCCCCATTATCTCCTTAAGCAAAATCCTTGAGAACTGATAAACGATGAAGTACCACTTCAACAATCAAAGTATTATTGACAATAAAGTTGTTTGATGGATTCTTGATATCAGTCAATGATATCAAGCTCGGCAGACCCCAACTATTCTCAGATGCATTGAACCACGTATGAACTGCCCAGAAAAATGGAAGATTAGTGACTGAAATAGGAACATGTTGGTCCCTATAAAAAGTAAAATAAATAAGCAAACTTGATTATACAAGAAGTATTCAGCAATTTTCATTTTTACTTAATTGTGTTCTTGAGAAGAAAAGGATTTGAAAACTTCCATGAGCGAGATGGCAATGATTTCATTCGAACTGGTAACAAAATGTTCCAGTCTCCTTGCATCTATCTCTCAATTTGCAAGTCTCAATCCATAGAAACACGATTCTTTTTTATCCCAAGCCAATACATCATTACAAGTAAAATCCCCTGCAGTTGCACTGTTGATGCCTAGTTGTATAGAAAAGCTAGATTTTTCTATTTTTGGCCTGATATAATGAACCAGATGGGAATAACTATCTCTCCCCCTAAACATGAAGGAACAAGAATTTCAGACTCCACAACCAATTTTTCAAGGTACTATAATTTCAGCCTCTATAACCTATTGTTCTAGTAAAGACTGACTGCGGGGTAGGGATAATAGGAAAAAAGGAATATGAAGTGAACTCACTGGTTTTCTCATGGTGATGGCTCTGGACTTGATCCTTAATGCGCAGTGTGAATTCCACAAGCAGTTTCCATCCAGTATGATATTTGGTGCAATCATCCAGTTCCAAAAATAAAGACAAGAATTTGCCCCTTTGCTTTATATCTCCCTTCGGACAGAGCTGTAACTTCCTGAAATCACAAGGAAGCAAAACATGAATCTAGATATTCAGGTTGCTGAATTGTCACAAGAAAAAATAAATCCAAGGTTTAAAATTTATAGCATATACCATCCATGTCCTCCAGCCAAATAAACTTGAGAGTAATAAAATTCTTCTGTCAATCCAGAGAAGTATTCAACCTCCCAAGTAAAAGTACCGTCTGAAGGATCCTTAATCATGGAAAAATGTTCCCCTTTACCTTCACTTTTGATAACAAAAACCTCCGCTCCAAATACACAGGAATCACCAATCAAGTAACCATTTGATGCATTGTTAAAAGTATTTAATGGAAGCACCTGGGGAAACCCCAATTGATTCTTTAGGGCACAGAATCGCCTCAATCTCCCATCTAACATCAATAAAAGAGTAACCTGAATCAGATGGACATTCTACTAGAGAAAATTGTCAGCATGCATGAGAAGGGCATACCTCCAATTGTCAAGTATTTGTCCTGGATTTGATCATACACGAACAAGTTGAAGATGACATTGATTTCCCAACCAGGAGGGAAACCAGTGGTGTCTGCAATTACCAAATACAGAGATATGTAGCCATCTCCATTACTGCTCTTGTTTCCATTAGGGTACAGAACCAATTTCCTGCGAACAATAAACAAAGCATAAGTGACTGAAAAGGCAGAACTAGCATTGGTCGCGACTAACACATTGACTACATGTATATGAATCTCGGGGAAGGCTATCCATATCAAGGATGGCTGCAATTCTATAGAATCCTGGCATCACAAAATTACCATGGTTTTATGATGAGGCACCCCCTGACAATACATTAGGAGACCTAAAAGTCTTAATAAACTACATCACTGGAGATACCCTCTCCTTCCCTAAATCCCTAAATCCCAGCTTCCATCTTAGGTGTATGAATGACATTCAATTGCAAATCACTTTGTACAGCATCATGTGACATTACAAGCTAAACTAGTTAGCACGCTCACACTATTTTGTTTTCTGTTTAATGATCCACGAAAACACAAAATCATGGAATAATCTCTCCTCCATCCTAATCCCCCCTCCCCTTTTCCTTACTAGGTTTTAACCCGAGACCTCTAAGAGGAAATCCCAAGTGTCAGCAGTTGGGGTTTACCCCTTGGGGGGCTAAATCTAACACTTTGATACATAGATGCAGTCTTTTTCTTGAAAATTACAGAACCACTCCGCCTTATAAAAAGAAAAACAGAAGGTAATACGTTGAAACTCACCACTTGTAGCCGCTGGCTTCAAATTCACGAGATTCATATTGTTCCAAGTAAGAATTAGCAACCATATCGGAAAGCAACGAGAAGGAATCAATTTTCATGGTGTAGTGGGCTGGTGCTACATGTCTCTCTTCCCATACAGTATCTGTATAAGCCATGAATATGGCATAAGAAATCGTGCACTTAACGAAAAAAAAAAAATCAAGAAACAACAAACTTGTTCAAGATGGTTATCATAACCTACCAAGAGCGACCTTCTCCATGGCTCCTGTTTCTTCTTCCGTAAGTTCCTTTTTCATCATTTCACGTCCCCAGCATAGAAAGACAGAGGTTGAGTGTCCCGTTTATAGATACCTCGAATTCTCATTTATTGAAAAAAAAGAAAAAGAAAAAAGGAGGGGGGGAGTCTGGATGCCTCACTGCTTTCCATGTTTAAAGCAATTCGAGGTACTTTTTGTGAATGGAGCAATAGGATATGCAGCTGTCACCAACAAAAAGCTACTATACCACGTCTCAAATCCAATTTCTTTGGCTGGACCAACAGCACATTTGTTTTTACTTTTAAAAAATGTTTTTAAAAAATTATTTTTTATTATAAATTACTTTTTATTGTTTTAATTTTAAAAATAATTTTTAAAAAATAAAAAATATATTAATTTAATATATTTTCAAGTAAAAAACACTTTTAAAAGTAATCATTACCACACTTCCAAATATTCTCAAAAAGATTTTAACAATATTGTCAAAATATTGTTTTCTCAATTTAAATATTTTTATATTTATTTTTTATTTTTTATTTTTAGACTGTTTTGATAGGCTGATTTAATAACTAATATATATATATCTTTTCTAATAAAAATTAATTTAAAAATTTAATTTTTATCATACTTTCAAATAGGTCCAAACCAAATAATTTTGTCCTGTTACACAAACCCTTTATAGGTAAGGAGACTTGATGATTTATTTTTACTTTTGAGGTCGGAACTTAATTTAAATATAAAGTATATTTGACTTTAAAATTTTTAGTATTTTTGATATATTACTTTTAAAAAAATCTAAAATAAATTATTTTAATATATTTTTAAATAAAAATATTTTTAAAAAAAAAACATCATCCACCACATCATAACCGAAACATACATGTTTCAACACCTACTTATGATATGTAACATATCCTTTCAATTATTTTTTTTTCCTTTTGTTTTTTAATAAATTGGACATGGGTTTGAAAATGATCGGAGAGGAGATTGAGATGCAATTGAATCATTATGAATCTAACTCATGGGAGTATGAAATAAAGTTAATTAATACCCAATGCATTGCTAGTCCGTTCGGCACAAATTTTGTAAATTGAGCTATGATAATTTTTCAGGGAAGCCAAAACTAATATAATTTTTTTTATGAGAGGTGAAAATTTATATATTTTTTTTTATTTAGAGACCACACATTTTAACTATGCATGCAACCTTATGAATATTTAAATTTTTCAGGGTCTGGCCCCCACTTGCCCCTCTATCTTCTCCCCAAATGAAGATTATGGTTTAACTAAGATTTAATTTATGGTTTAACTAAGATTTAATTTATAGTTTATTTTATTAATTATAACTCATATTACATTCATTACTTAAAATAAAAGGTTTTCATATTTTTTTTCATCAAACATAATTTTTATTTAAAATACCGTCATAACAATGGAAAAACAAATTTTGGTTTTTGACTTATAATTAAATACTAGATTATTGATTGGGGTGTGTTTCCATGCGAGTCAAAATAAGAAGTTTTTAACATAAAAAAAAATAAAATTTTAAATAATGTTATCAGATTATTTTAATGCGATGATATCAAAAATAATTTTTAAAAAATAAAAAAAATTATTTTGATGCATTTCCAAGTAAAAAAACTTTGAAAAACAAGCACAATCACACTTTCAAGGAGTATAATTTCATTACAAACTTGAATTGGTAGATATTGAACAAATTATAATTAAATTGAAAGTCTTAATTTAAATAGAAAAAAGAATTCAAATACAACACTCTAAATAAATATAATCTCTGATCTTTAATTTTTTTAAAAAAAAAAATTCAACAACAATTAGATAAAACATTTCTCAAATCTCTTAAAACCTAAATAATTTTAATAATTAAAAAAATAAAAGGTGGGAGGGGGGGGAACAGGCCAGGTGCCCAGCAAGCCTAGCCCATGAAGAATCAAAATAGGAATTTGGGCTTGGCAAGACATGCAAGTGCTTTCGGAAAGCAACGGGAAGGAATCAATTTTCATGGGGTAGTGGGCTGGGCCTACGTATCTCTCTTCCCTTACAATATTTGTACTAGCTAGATGGCCATGCCATGGGCTTTTCCTCGCACAAAAACACAAATGTTCAGGTTACATTAAATTTTTTAATTAAAAACAAATACCATAAAGATAGTAGAAGAAAATATGCCCAAAGATACAATTCTATACTGAAAATCACCGAATAAGAGTAGTGTAGCCATGCCTAATCTTCTTGAACGATACAATATCTACATAATAAGCCCCATTATCTCCTTAAGCAAAATCCTTGAGAACTGATAAACGATGAAGTACCACTTCAACAATCAAAGTATTATTGACAATAAAGTTGTTTGATGGATTCTTGATATCAGTCAATGATATCAAGCTCGGCAGACCCCAACTATTCTCAGATGCATTGAACCACGTATGAACTGCCCAGAAAAATGGAAGATTAGTGACTGAAATAGGAACATGTTGGTCCCTATAAAAAGTAAAATAAATAAGCAAACTTGATTATACAAGAAGTATTCAGCAATTTTCATTTTTACTTAATTGTGTTCTTGAGAAGAAAAGGATTTGAAAACTTCCATGAGCGAGATGGCAATGATTTCATTCGAACTGGTAACAAAATGTTCCCGTCTCCTTGCATCTATCTCTCAATTTGCAAGTCTCAATCCATAGAAACACGATTCTTTTTTATCCCAAGCCAATACATCATTACAAGTAAAATCCCCTGCAGTTGCACTGTTGATGCCTAGTTGTATAGAAAAGCTAGATTTTTCTATTTTTGGCCTGATATAATGAACCAGATGGGAATAACTATCTCTCCCCCTAAACATGAAGGAACAAGAATTTCAGACTCCACAACCAATTGTTCAAGGTACTATAATTTCAGCCTCTATAACCATTTGTTCTAGTAAAGACTGACTGCGGGGTAGGGATAATAGGAAAAAAGGACTATGAAGTGAACTCACTGGTTTGCTCATGGTGTTGGCTCTGGACTTGATCCTTAATGCGCAGTGTGAATTCCACAAACAGTTTCCATCCAGTATGAGATTTGGTGCAATCATCCAGTTCCAAAAACAAAGACAAGTATTTGCCCCTTTGCTTTTTATGTCCCTTCGGAAAGAGCTGTAACTTCCTGAAATCAGAAGGAAGCAAAACATGAATCTAGATATTCAGGTTCCTGAATAGACACAAGAAAAAAAAAAAATCCAAGGTTTAAAATTTATAGCATATACCATTCATGTCCTCCAGCCAAATAAACTTGAGAGTAATAAAATTCTTCTGTCAATCCAGAGAAGTATTCAACCTCCCAAGTAAAAGTACCGTCTGAAGGATCCTTAATCATGGAAAAATGTTCCCCTTTACCTTCACTTTTGCTAACAAAAACCTCCGCTCCAAATACACAGGAATCACCAATCAAGTAGCCATTTGATGCATTGTTAAAAGTATTTAATGGAAGCATCTGGGGAAACCCCCATTGATTCTTTATGGCACAGAATCGCCTCAATCTCCCATCTAACATCAATAAAAGAGTAACTTGAACAAATGGACATTCTACTAGAGAAAATTGTCAGCATGCATGAGAAGGGCATACCTCCAAATGTCAAGTATTTGTCCTGAAGTTGATCATACACAAACAACTTGAAGATGGCATTGATTTCCCAACCAGAAGGGAAACCAGTGGTGTCTGCCATTACCAAATACAGAGATATGTAGCCATCTCCATTCCTGCTCTTGTCTCCATTAGGGTGCAGAACCAATTTCCTGCGAACAATAAACAAAGCATAAGTGACTGAAAAGGCACAACTAGCATTGGTCGCGACTAACACATTGACTACATGTATATGAATATCAGGAAAGGCTATCCATATCAAAGATGGCTGCAATTCTATGAGAATCATGGCATCACAAAATTACCATGGTTTTATGATGAGGCACACCCTGACAATACATTAGGACACCTAAAAGTCTTAAAAACTACATCACTGGAGATACCCTCTCCTTCCCTAAATCCCTAAATCCCTAAATCCCAGCTTCCATCTTAGGTGTATGAATGACATTCAATTGCAAATCACTTTGTACAGCATCATGTGACTTTACAAGCTAAACTAGTCAGCACGCTCACACTATTTTGTTTTCTGTTTAATGATCCACGAAAACACAAAATCATGGAATACCTCTCCTCCATCCTAAATCCCCCCTCCCCTTTTCCTTACTAGGTTTTAACCCGAGACCTCTAAGAGGAAATCCCAAGTGTCAGCAGTTGGGGTTTACCCCATGGGGGACTAAGTCTCACATTTTGATACATAGACGCAGTCTTTTTCTTGAAAATTACAGTACCACTCCACCTTATAAAAAGAAAAACAAAAGGTAACACGTTGTAACTCACCACTTGTAGCCGCTGGCTTCAAATTCACGAGATTCATATTGTTCCAAGTAAGAATTAGCAACCATATCGGAAAGCAACGAGAAGGAATCAATTTTCATGGTGTAGTGGGCTGGTGCTACATGTCTCTCTTCCCATACAGTATCTGTATAAGGCATGAATATGGCATAAGAAATCGTGCACTTAACGAAAAAAAAAAAATCAAGAAACAACAAACTTGTTCAAGATGGTTATCATAACCTACCAAGAGCGACCTTCTCCATGGCTCCTGTTTCTTCTTCCATAAATTCCTTTTTCATCGTTTCACGTCCCCAGCATAGAAAGACAGAGGTTGAGTGTCCTGTTTATAAATACCTCGAATTCTCATTTATTGAAAAAAAAGAAAAAGAAAAAAGGAGGGGGGGAGTCTGGATGCCTCACTGCTTTCCATGTTTAGAGCAATTCGAGGTACTTTTTGTGAATGGAGCACTGGGATATGGAGCTGTCACCAACAAAAAGCTATTATACCACGTCTCAAATCCAATTCACATTTGTTTTTTACTTTTAAAAAATGTTTTTAAAAAATTATTTTTTTATTATAAATTACTTTTTATTGTTTTGATTTTAAAAATAAAAAATATATTATTTTAATATATTTACAAGTAAAAAAATACTTTTAAAAATAATTATTACCACACTTTCAAACATTCTCGTAAATATTTTGACAATATCATCAAAATATTGTTTGCTCAATTTAAATTTTTTTATATTTTAAATTATTTTTTTTTATTTTTAAACTGTTTTTGATAGGCTGATTTCATATATATATATATATATATATAATACCTTTCTTAGTAAAAATCAATTTAAAATTTAATTTTTATCACTCTCCAACAAGTCCAAACCAGATAGTTTTTGCCCTATTATATGACCCTTTATAGGTGAGAAGGCCTCAATGGTTTGTTTTTACTTTTGGGATCGAAACTTAATTTAAATATATTTTAAAAGTATATTTGACTTCATAATTTTTAGTATTTTTGATACATTATTTTTTTAAAAAATCTAAAATAAATTATTTTAATATATTTTTAAATAAAAATATTTTTTTAAAAAAAATCATCCACTACAGCATATCAGAAACATAAATGTTTCAACACCTTTATGATATGTAACATATCCTTTCATTTTTTTTTCCTTTCATTTTTTTTTCCTTTTGTTTTTTAATAAATTGGACATGGGTTTGAAAATGATCGGAGAGGAGATTGAGATGCAATTGAATCATTATGAATCTAAACTCATGGGAGTATGAAATAAAGTTAACTAATACCCAATGCATTGCTAGTCCGTTCAGCACAAATTTTGTAAATTGAGCTATGATAATTTTTCAGGGAAGTCAAAACTAATATAATTTTTTTTATGAGAGGTGAAAATTTATTTATTTATTTTAATTTAGAGACCACACATTTTAACTATGCATGCAACCTTATGAATATTTAAATTTTTCAGGGTCTGGCCCCCACTTGCCCCTCTATCTTCTCCCCGAATGAAGATTTTGGTTTAACTAAGATTTAATTTATAGTTTATTTTATTAATTATAAACTCATATTACATTCATTATTTAAAATAAAAGGTTTTCATATTTTTTTTATCAAACATAATTTTTATTTAAAATACTGTCATAACAATAGAAAAACAAATTTTGGTTTTTGACTTATAATTAAATACTAGATTATTGATTGGGGTGTGTTTCCATGTTAGTCGAATTAAGAAGTTTTGAACATAAAAAAATTAAAATTTTAAATATTGTTATCAGATCATTTTAATGCGCTAATATCAAAAATAATTTTTTTTAAAAAAAATTATTTTGATGCATTTTCAAATAAATTTTTTTTAAAAAAATAACCGTAACCACACTCTCAAACAGTATAATTTCATTACAAACTTGAATTGATAGATATTGAGAATTTTATGTATAAGTTACTCAATGAATAATAATCCTAAAATTTTAAAAATGTGGTAATTATAGATATGGCAAGCTAGATCCTTTAAAAATATATTATATAAGAAAAAAACTATTTTAAAGTCTAAGACTTGAACCAATTTAAGATAAAACAAATTTCTCAAAACATAACTTTAATTTGTTTTTAGTTCATTTTTATCTTATTATTTTTTTTGAAAAGAACATAAAAAATCATTATTTTAGAAGTTAAAATTATAGTTACTGAGACACATATTTTACAAGGACATATTACCAACTCTACTAATATAATGGTGAATCCAACTAAGAGCTACTTCTATTTCTTTTATTTTTTTTTTTTAAAATTTATTATATAATTTTTTTAATTGAATTTTTTTTATTATTTTTATTTTTATTTTTATCCTTTAATATTATATTAATTTTGAATTGATCTTTATAATTTATTTTGATTTATTTTTTATGAGATTATCTCAATATTATATTGATTTTTTTAAGTCAAATCATATTTTTATTGATCACATGAATTATTTTTAGACCTGTCAAATCAACCGGGTCACATTGAGGTAACTCCTACGCAAATAAATTTGAAAACCAAGATAGACAAGGAGATGAATCGAGATGTTCCAAAGTTGGCCAGCTAGGTCGAGGCCATTTTTTTTCCTTTTTCTTTCGTTTTATTTTAAAAAATTCCATCTTCCAATTTTTTTTCTTATAACTGAATCCTTGTTTTTTTTTTTTTTTCAATTTTATCATTTAACATTTGATTAATTTTGAATTGGTCTTTATAATTTGTTTCGATTTGCTTTCTATGATATTATTGTAATCTTGAACAAATGTTCTGGTATTTGATTGATGTTGAATTTTGCGAGTGTTTATTTTTGTTATCATATCATCAAGTAAAAATTAGTTTTTTTTTTTTTAAAAAAAAAGTTGTTAAACCTAGTAAAGTTTATGATCCGGGTCATGAGTTTAACAAGTTAAGTCATAAAACCTGAGTTAATCTAATATTTTATCATCTCAATAATAAAAATAAAACAAACATCATCTTAATTTATTTTTTTCAAATCAAACCATATTTACTTATAAACTCATTAAATCAATTATATTATATCAAGAGTTAAGACAACTCTTACCACAGTTAATATTAAACTCAAGCTACGTAGCAAATTACATCAGGAGAGGAGATTTAGAGTGTGTTTGGTATTGTGGTAGCTGTTGTTATTGTGGTTTGAAAAAAATTGTTTTATAAAAAGTATTTTTAGTTGAGGTTGGTTTGAAAAAATAGGTGTTTGGTTAAAACTGTGGTTAAAATTAAGGTTAAACAAAAAGTATTTTAATGTGTCTGGTTAAGAATGCTTTTGAAATTGAGGTTATAAAATAATTTTAAAAAATATATATTAATATTTATGGTTTTTAATTTAAATATTATAGATTTAACTATTGTTATTACATCGTGAAATAAATCATACTTTATATATATAAAAAATTATTATTCCATTAAACTAATTATAATTCTATTATATATAAAAATTCATTTGACAAGAACTACAGTTTGCATGATTTTTTGAGCATGCAATAAAATTAAGTAAAATATTATCAGGAATAAAATTGAGATTACATTACGAATAAATTTAATTCACCTTAAACTATTTTTTTAAAAAATATTTATTATTTTTTGAATGAAAAAAATGTTAATTGCTTTTTCGAGAAAAAAAAAATTTAAAAAAAAAACACTATTTACTTTAGTGAATAGAGTGCACTGTTCACTAAAGTGAACCGTGTGGAGGGATGCTGATTTTAAAAAAAAAAAGATTTTAAAAAAATACTATTCATTAAGTGAACAATGTGAAGGGATGTTTAATGGTGCAGCAGGAAGAAACAAGTAGAATCTTTTAAATATGAAATTTGATGGGATTCATAAATAGTAATTTATATTTTTTTTTTTGTTATCAAATATTATTGTATTTACATTTTAAGTAAAACATAGACGTAACATCGTAAACAAACATCCTCTTAATGTTGGTTCCACCTTGGTTGTCGTCGAGGAAGAGAAAGACAAAACTCATTTGATTGATATAATCACATCAAGAATTTGAACAATCAACACAATAAGTTATTGCTAAAATCCCACAGCCACCTTTGGCCAAGTCAAGACAAAAGTCCTTCAATAAACCATCTAGGCAGCATTTAAATTAATATATTTTTTAATATTTTTAGATAATATACTAATATTAAAAATAATTTTAAAAAAATAAAAATTATATTATTTTAATATATTTTTAAATAAAAAATATTTTAAAAAATAACCGTAGCCATACTTTTAAATAAACTCACCACATCAAAGCTCGAGTCGAGCTGCAACTCACTAGCAACATCAAAACCGAGCCATCCACACTCATGAACCAAACCCAGCTAAAACAACATTACCAGTCGCTGATGAGATGTTTACAGAAAAATTGATCAAAATTTAGGAAAAGAAGATGAGATGTTTTGAAGAAAGAGAGAGAGAGAGAGAGAGGGGGGAAAGAGATTTTGGTTGAAGAAAAAAGAATAAAAAATGAGTTATCATATAGTAGGGGTTCATGAGTGTTGATGGCTCGGTTTTGATGTTGCTAGTGAGTTGAAACCCATTCTAGCCATGTTTAGTATTATGATGTAAAATATATTTTATTTAAAATATTATTAATTTTTTTTATATCATCACATTAAAATTATAAAAAAAAACACTAAACAAATTAATTTAATATATTTTTTTTAAAAAATATTTATAAAAAGCACTTACATGTTTCTTTTATATATATATATATATATATATATAGTAAAGATATTGTTTTTTATTTAAAAATATATCAAATTAATTTTTTTATTTTTGATATCAACGTATCAAAATAATAAAAAAATAAAAAAATATTAATTTAAAATCTTTTAAAAAAATAAAATTTTTTAAAAAGCATAGGTTAAGATTAAAAAATCTTTAGTCCACAACTGTGGGACTCCATCGTCTCTTAAACAAATTTGCAAATTACCAGCTGATTGGAAGGCACCAGACAACCTAGTCCTTGTTCACACTTGATGAAAGAACAGAGAAACAAAGCGAAAAAATTGCATGTTGACGGGAAGCCACCGGACAAGCAAGTCCTTGTCCATATACAAAAAAGATACTTATCATAGTGCCTTAATTAGATGAGTGTTCATATCCACATCCAAATCATTCAGCTCTCTCTCATCTCCTATCCCTCTCTCAATGGCAGCTGAAACAGCTTCCCTTCTTCTCTCCCAAGCATTTCCTAGTCAACCAACCAAGATAACAAGCATCAAAACGTTAGCTGAATCTCCTGGTCTCACCTCCATCCCCGCCGCTTACACCTTCACTCCTGATCTCCATGACCAGGTAACTTGTGTCCCAGAAGGCTCGATCCCTGTCATAGATTACTCTCTTCTTATTTCAGGCACTCCCGATCAACGGTCTAAAATAGTTCATGAACTTGGCAGAGCCTGTCAGGACTGGGGCTTCTTCATGGTATATCTCATCTCTTTTCATGTAGCAAGTAATTAGCTCGTCATGTTATAGAAATTTGATCTTTGATGGCTTGAAGTGATGTCGAATGACTCTCTCAGCAACTTTGAGGGCTGAACTAGTTGACTAGTGCATGTCATGCTCTGTATTTTGTAAAAAAATACGATTAAAAGAAAAACAGAGCAAGTGAACGAAGTTTTTTTCTTTGATTTATAACCTAAAAGAAACTTCCATCCTTCATATTTCTTAATTATTAGGTGGTCAATCATGGGGTGCCGGAGAACCTTCTCAGCTCGATACTGGATGGGTGTAAAGGTTTTTTTGATCTGCCAGAAGAGGAGAAGCAAGAGTTTAAAGGGAACCATGTATTGGACCCAATAAGGTCTGGCACCAGCTTTAATGTTTCAGTGGAAAAGGCTTTCTATTGGAGGGATTTTCTCAAGGTGTTTGTACATCCTGTGTTCTACTCACCTACCAAACCTGCTGGCCTCAGGTAAATAAAACGATCATCATTCATCACCCCCTTCATTAGTAGCTTTTAGTTCTAATGCGTGTTCCTTTCAAGTGAATTCAAAGGTGAAAAGAGATTCCTTTTCTTTTGAGATAAGACAGAATCTTGTGAGAAAATTCATGATTAAAGTAGAGGAATCATAAGCTTCTAGAATTTGAAGTTTTTGGTTGGATCTTTTTTTATTGTAGCGAGATTTCATCAGAGTACTCCCAAAGAGTTAGAGAAGTAGCAAGGGGATTGCTGAAAGGAATATCAGAAAGTTTGGGATTGGAAGGAAGCTACATAGACAAGGCACTGAATTTGGAACAGGGGAAACAAATATTTATTGCAAACTTGTATCCAACTTGTCCACAGCCAGAGCTTGCAATGGGCATCCCCCCTCATTCAGATCATGGCTTGCTGACACTTCTAATCCAAAATGGAATTGGTGGCCTTCAAATTCAGCACAAAGGGAAGTGGGTCAGTGTCGGTGCCCTCCCCAACTCCTTCCTGGTTAACACCGGAGATCACCTTGAGGTGCATTCTGACTTCCTGGCCATGTTATCCTTTATTACAATTAGGCTTGGAGTCGATCCAAGATTCCTAAGGCTTAATAATGCTGTTAAAAATGTGAAGTTCTTGTTTTTTTGTTACTAGATTTTGAGCAATGGAAGGTACAAGAGTGTTATGCACCGAGCAATGGTGAACAGCAAGGCTACAAGGATATCCATAGCTATGGCACACGGACCATCACTAGACTCAGTCGTTAGCCCAGCACCAGAGTTATTAGCGAGCAGTAAAGGCAATGAACCTGCAGCATACGCTGGTATGAAATACAAAGACTACCTGGAACTTCAGCAAAGCAACAAGCTGGATGGGAAATCTTGCTTGGATCGAGTTCGAATTCAAGCAGTTTAGCTACTGCTTCTGTGTGTGTCCCAAACCATGAAAGTAATAATGATACTTCTATGATTTCATGAATGCGAAAATGAATGGATAAAGAATGTGATTGTAATCAAAATAAAGACTTCCTGTAAAATATAAGAAGTGGGGCATCATTTCTGCAGTGCCCTCTTATAGCCATGTTTCTTCCCGCAGTTGGTTTGCGTTGTTGCATGCATGCTATTACACTGGCTGCCCCGCTGCAAATGACAGGGACTTCAGCTGTTGTTTTCCACCGTGAGAAATTTCATGTCAGAAAAAGGACTTTCTCTTATTTTTTTCTCTCTGGGGCATCATTTCTTACTGATATGTACCACTTCACAGGCACCATAGTGGTACATTAGCAGACCACGACATGCAGGAATTGCACACTAACAGACCATGACATGCAGGAATGAGAAGACCACGATATGTAATTGTGTAATGGCAAGATGGAAGAGACCACGATGTGTAGTGACAAAGTGGAAGACTTAGTCTAATTTTTTTTTTTATTTTAGTCATTTGTCAGTTGAGCCAGTTTGTTTCTGCTCTGTTTTCAGCATTTCTATCCAGTAGCTATGTTTGTTATTTTTCCTACCTGTACTGCTATATCTATATATAGCCTAAAAGAGTTCAACAAAGGATATGCAATTATTTCTTAAACAACCTTCTATTCTCCCTATCTTCTTCTTGATTCTTAAATTATACTTATCAGTGGTATCATATCCTGGTTACAACCATGGACACTCGCGGTAAAATAAATGCAGAATTCCGCAATGATGTCAATGAAATCTTGGCATGACATGAGATCAATTTCAATAAGGTGAACGCAACCTTACAAGCAGTGTTAACCGAGCTCTAAGCTCTTCGAGCTTCCCGTAGCCAAAACAATAACTCTTCTGAAACAAACCCCTTTGCTCGTGACAAATCCTCACACCCACATACTTCTCGTTCTAACACTACAAAAGACTACTCTCATCACAACCTCAAGTTGTCCTTTCTAAAATTTAATGGTGATGATCCAACGAGATGGATTCAAAATATTGCGTTGGACCAACAAGTTCAGCTGGCCTCATTCCATTTAGAAGGCATCACCTTATTGTGGCATCGGTGGTTGGTAAAATTCCGTGGACCACTAACATGGGATGAGTTCACTAATGCTATACAACTCCGATTTGGTCCAACTGATTACAAAGATCCATCAGAAGCTCTGATACGCCTTAAATAAACCACCACCATCGCAGCTTATCAAGAAGCTTTTGAAAGGCTTTCTCACAGAGTGGACAACCTGCCTAAATTTTTTTTAATAGGTTGTTTTATTGCAGGACTCAGAGATGATATTTGCATAGATGTGAAAATTAAACAGCTTGTAACCTTGGCAGATACAATAAGGGTGGCTTGACTAATTAAGGAACGCAACCAGCTGCAGAAGAGACCAATTCAACCATGCCGTTTCCAACCAGCTTATCCAGCAACAAAAACCTCCTCCAATCTAGTGGTTGGGACGCTAGGACCTCCACCAAATCAGCGCCATAGCCAAAGTTCCAATAACCTACTAGCAACCTTTCGTAGAATCACCAATCAAGAGACATGAGAACGACGAGAGAAAGGGTTATGCTATTACTGTGATGAGAAGTTCGTTCCAGGACATCGTTGGGCCCGACCACAATTGTTTATGATCAAAGATTCACCTCATACAGATACTAAAGATGTTAAGATCAACCAACCTGATCTGGAACTTTTTGAAGTTCTACCTGAAATTTCTTTTCATGCAATTACAGGAACCGAACATCCACAAGCCATACATGTCTTTGGCAAGTTAAAGAACAAGAATGTAACATTGCTAATAGATGGAGGTAGCACTCATAATTTTATTGATCAGGCTTTGGTCTCTAGATTTGGATTACCAGTAGCTCAGGGTAAGCAATTACAAGTCATGGTGGCTAACAGAGAAAATATGGAATGTGCTGGACAATGTCAGGCGCTTACCCTCATTATTTAAGGGCTTCGTGTCACCACCGATTACTACATTCTTCCTGTCGCAGCATACCAGTTGGTATTAGGAGTGCAATGGCTTGCAACTCTCGGACCAGTCAGGACTGATTACAAGCAGCTCACTATGAATTTCAACATTGCAGGAATTTCTCACACATTTCAGGGATTAGGGAGAACTAGCATTGAAGCCTTAACAAATAAGGAGTTCAATGGATTATAAGGCTTGGGATTATTCTTCCAAATAATTCCTTCCAATAGAACAGTCAACTTTTAACTCAATTTTCTTAGGTGTTTGAAACCCCGACCAACTTACCTCCACAATGGTCACATGACCATCACATTCCATTGCTTCCTACAGTGGGACCAGTCACTATGAGGCCATATCAATATCCTTATTATTAGAAGACTGAAATAAAGAAAATGGTCAAGAAGCTTCTGTAATCTGGTTTAATCAGACCAAGTCACAGCCCGTTTTCCTCCCAGTTTTATTAGTGAAGAAGGTTGATGGTGCATGGTGATTTTGTGTGGATTATTGAGCTCTCAATGACATCACGGTGAAAGAAAAGTATCCAATTCCAATAATTAGATGAACTATTAGATGAGTTGCATTACGCCAAATTTTATTCTAAATTGGATTTACGTTCTAGATGTCATCAAATTCGCGTGCATAATGCTGACATTCATAAAACAGCTTTCAAAACTCATGAAGGGCATTATGAATTTATTGTGATGCCATTTGGTCTCACTAATGTGCCAACAACATTTTAAAGTCTCATGAATGATCTCTTTTGTCCTTACCTCTGACACTTTATCTTGGTTTTCTTTGATGACATTCTAGTATATTCAAGATCATGGGAGGACCATCTCACTCATCTGCAAACTGTTCTACAAATCTTATCAGCTAACAATTTATTTGCCAAATTGTTCAAGTGTCAATTCAAAGTTTTACGGGTCAGTTACTTGGGCCACATCATTTCTGAGCAAGGAGTATCGGTTGATCCCACCAAAATACAAGCTGTCATCGAATGGCCACCATCAACAACAGCAAAAGGGGTCCATGGATTTCTTGGTTTAGCAGGTTACTACTGAAAATTTATCCGTCATTTTGGGTGTATAGCAACACCTCTATACCGTCTCTTGAGTAAAGATGGATTTCAGTGGAACGATGCAGCAGAGAAGGCCTTCCAATAGTTGAAAGAAGCACTGACATCCCCGCCAATCTTATGCCTTTTTTATTTTACTCAACAATTCGTCATTGAGTGCAATGCTAATGGAATAGGACTTGGTGCAATTTTGCTTCAACATAACCAACCGATTGCCTATTTTAGTGAAGCATTGAAAGGGTCAGCCTTAGTATTGTCCACATACGAAAAAGAAATGTTGGCAATCGTCAAAACAATCAATAAATGACGTCCATACTTGTTAAGGAAACCTTTTACAGTTTGCACTGATCACAAAAGTCTTAAATACCTCCTGGAGAAACGAATTACTACACCTGTACAAACACACTGGCTACCAAAACTACTTGGTTATGATTACAAAATTGAGTATAAACGTGGGCCTGAAAATCAAGGTGCTGATTCATTATCACATGTAGTTGAATTCCAATTTATATCCATTTCTTAATCGCATGCAGATTGGTGGTCACTGTTTCAGAAGGAAGTCCAGCAGGACTCCTTTTATGCTAACTTAGTACACAAATAACCCTCTCAAGTCAATCATTAGTTGCTCCTCCATGATGGTGTTTGGTTCAAACAAGACAAAATCTATTTGAGCTCTAGCTCCCTTTTGATTTCAAAGATTTTGGTTGACTGTCATTCGTCACCTGTAGGTGGGCACTTTGGGTTTTATAAAACTCTATCTCGCATTAGACAGAGTTTTTTTTTGGTCTAATATGCGACAGCATGTGAAGGAATTCTTGCAACAATGTGATGTCTGTCAGCGGTTTAAAATAGATTGCATGCAGCCGACAGGA
This sequence comes from Populus alba, assembly GCF_005239225.2. NCBI lineage: Eukaryota > Viridiplantae > Streptophyta > Magnoliopsida > Malpighiales > Salicaceae > Populus > Populus alba. The sequence continues at coordinate 6,692,688 of NC_133300.1, read as the reverse complement.
TTGCTTTAGCCTCTACCCATCCCTACTCAAATATAGACTGATGTCTCCATGGACTTTATTGAAGGATTACCATCTTTTAATTGTTATAATGTTATCATGGTCGTTGTTGACAGATTGACCAATATGCTCACTTTGTTGCCTTAAAACATCCATTTTCTGCTATTAGTGTTGCCAAGGAATTTGTTGCCAATGTGGTTCGACTGCATGGAATTCCAACTTCCATAGTTAGTGACCAGGACAAGGTGTTTATTAGTGCCTTTTAGCGCACATTATTCAATCTGCAGGGAACCAAGTTGTGTATGAGTTCAAGTTACCATCCCCAATCTGACGGCCAAACCAAAGTTGTCAATCGGACTTTGGAACAGTATTTACGTTGTTTTGCAGGAGACCAGCAACGCAAATAGTTTGAATGGATTCCTTGGGCTGAGTTTAGTTACAATACTTCCATTCATTCCTCCACCAAGATGACACCCTTTGAAGCTGTTTATGGAGTCCCTCCTCCTAACTTACTGGCTTATATACCCGACACTTCTCGCGTCCAAGCAGTTGATGAATACCTGCGTGACAGGGATATCATCCTACTTGAATTACGCCATAACCTTCAGTTGGCTCAAAATTAGATGAAATGTCAAACGGACCAACACCAGTGTGAGGTATCATTCACTGTGGGAGATCATGTGTATTTAAAACTTCAGCTCTATCGGCAAACTTCTGTGGCTTTTCAAGCTTCTCTTAAACTCGCCCCGTGATTTTTTGGTCCATACAAAGTATTGGAGAAGGTCGGTTCGGTGGCTTATAAACTAGCCTTGCCTCCTGGTTCTCAAATCCATGATGTATTTCATATCAGTTTGTTAAGGAAGCATTTGGGTCCAATTACTCCTTCCTCTCTTGAACTCCCCCCTGTCTCGGTTACTTCAGTTGTTCTTCCCTAACCTGAAGTTGTCTTAGACCGGCGTGTGATATGCAAAGGTAACTATCGTTCAAAATCTGAAATTTTGGTAAAATAGGTCTGTGCACCAGTAGGAGACGCTACTTGGAAAAATGAGTGGCGTTTCTCCAAGTCCTATCTAGACTTCCTCCTTGTGGACAAGGTTCCTTAAGGGGTAGGGAATGATATGTACCACTTCACCACTTCACATGCAATGTAGTGGCACATTAGCAGACCACAACATGCAGGGATTGCACACTAGCAGACCATGACATGAAGGGATAAGAAGACCACGATGTGTAATTGTGTAATGGAAAGATGGAAGAGACCACGATGTGTAGTGGCAAAGTGGAAGACTTAGTCTAATTTCTTTATTTTAGTCATTTGTTTGTTGAGTCAGTTTGTTTATGTTCGGTTTTCAGCATTCCTATTCTGTAGCCATGTTTGTTATTTTTCCTACATGTACTCCTATATCTATATATAGCCTAAAAGAGTTCAGCAAAGGATATGCAGTTATTTCTTAAACAACCTTTTCTTTTCCCTATCTTATTCTTGAATCTTAAATTATACTTATCACTTACCTCCAGGGAGCACTTCAGAAGAACAAAAGGACTTGTTTTTATCTCTCTGGGGCATCATTTTTTTACCTCCAGGGAGCTCTCCAGAAGAACAAAAGGAGGAAACAAGCTTCAGGTTGAATAGGTCCTTTTAGTGTAGTTATATCCAGGAAGAATCTAATCATTGTAAGAACAAAAGGAACCAAACTATTCTCTGAATCAAGATCCATTGTCCATGGAGTTCATACATTGAATCATGTCCTGCAATTCATGATTGATTGAACTCCAAAAATTATCACAGTATGTTTTGTTTTTGCTTCTATCTCTTATTGTTACTATCCCAATTCATGATAAACTAGTTTTGCACTATCAACGCATGGTGCATCTATATTTTCATGTGTCAAGGTTGTGCATGTAAAAAACACCTATGATAATAAAGCAATTCCATCAGCCTAAGGTTGGCAGGAACTCTGATAACAAAGCAACTCTTCAAGAAGCTCTGATAACTTGGCTGACATAAATTACACATACAATAGAAGTAACATCTATGTTATTTACGTTATTGTTACATGATAGAAAAAAAAATTAAAAAAAAAATATAAAAAAATATATTATATGTCATTAATAAAATTATAATAATCATAGTTATAAAATCTAAACCAACATGACAGTTTGACTTGGAACCTGGACAAGTCCAAGTTTAAAAAAGTAGAAGAAGGATTGACTCGATTTGATCTGGTAAAAACCTGGATCAACCTGAGATAAAACATGGGTAAAAAACATGTTTACTTTTTAAAATCGTTTATTTATTTATTTATGAAAATGAGGTTACTTTTATTATTATTTTTTTAAAAAAAGATTTTGGGTCAATCTAGGCTGTCCTCTTGGCCCCGAACTTTGTCTTGGTTCAGCTCTCAGATTGGGTTTTAAAATTATAATAACAACTACTTTTATCTATACATTGACACGAGTCAATCTAGGTTGACCTTTTTGACTCGTGACCTAGAATTTGCTCCGAGTTAATTCACAAGTCGAGTTTTAAAACTACTATAATAACCATTTTTATTTTTATATTGACCTAGTCAACATGAGTTGACTCTCCAGATCCGTGACCTAGCCTTTGCCCTGGATCAACTCCTAGTCGGGTTTTAAAATTATGATAATAATTATTTTTATTCTTATGTTGATCCAAGTCAATCCAAGTTGACCTTCTCGACCTGTGATTTAGGTCTTGCTTCTAAGCAACTCCCAAGTTAAGGTTTAAAACTATAATAATAATCATTTTGATCTATATATATCTTAGTTGGATAATTTTAGAATTGAGAGTTTTTACAATGATATTTTATGAATAAAAAACAAAAAACATTGTCTTAGAAGATATGCCCTTTTTATACCTCTTGTTTTGTAAGTATAGAAACTCACTCCAAAATTATCAAGGAACACATTTATTTTTATATTTTTATCTTTTCAACTAAACATATTTTTGTTCTTTTATCACAAGATAATAATTAAATGCTACCTAAAAGTTTCAATGTGTCTTTCAACATAAAAATATAAAGTGTAAATTGAATAAGCCAATGCAAATATCTAACTAAATAAATTGATAATCATTTGTGTAAATAAATGAGAAAAAAATGTTGACAATAACCATAAAAGAAATTGATAAAATTAAAAGATGAATGCAAATCAAGGTATTCAATCACACAAAATAAAACATTTACTCGATTGTTTACTTAATTAATAAAATATAAACCCATATCCTAAAAAACTCACGACCTAAAAGTTAAACACAAATAAAAATGACCGAATACACTCAAGTCCTATAAAAATAATCCAAGGGCGAACAAATCATCAATGTTATTTAAAAATAAATATTTTATATTTTGAAAAACAAACTTTATTTGTATAAATAAAAAAAATTATAAATGAATTAGAATAATATCTTGAAAAATCAAACACAAACAAAACGATCTTAAAAACCTTTATATTAAAAAAATAACATGCAAAACTCGTGACCTGGATCATGAGATTGGAATAAACTCAAAGAAAAGAAATTGAAGATAATCACCAAATCAATATTTTTTTTTAAAAAAAAAAAAAACTACAGAACAATATGATCATATGAAGTCGAATCCTCAACAAATTAAATGTTCAAAAGATGATTTCATGAAAATAAAAGCATCTAACAAAAATGAGGGTGAAATAAAAAGCATTTAGAGTGAAATAAAAGTTTGATCTAACTTGTGCTTTGTAGTGAGTCGTAATTGATTTTTAAAAGAAAAACACTTGAGTATAAAGGCTATTTTGATATTTTTTTTTTTTACATAAAAAGAATTATAAAGTGTGAATCAAAAAGTTTATCCAAACATCTAATAATAATCTATGCAAATAAATAAATAAAATTGTTAATAATAACTAAAAGAGAAAGTAGAAAAATTAAGAGATGGATGTAGATAAAGATAATTTACTCGTTTATGTCCACTGAACTTGTTTATTAAAGGTAATCAAAGATAATAATAATACAAAAAAAAAAACATATGAAACTGAGTAAATAAAATAAAAAAGGAGAAAAATATCCATGACTGGACATATTCGATATATTATTTCAAAGTAACTATTTTTTTTTACAAAACAAAACTTATCTGTATAAAATAAATTAAAAAATAGAATAAAAAATCTCAAAAAATTAATTACAAAAAAAAAAAAAGAATCATCCAATAAAGACTTGCAAAACTTGTGGTCTAAGTAATGAGATCAAGACAAACTAATTGAATATAGATTAAAGATAACCACAAAACCTTTTTTTCAAAAACAAATAATCTAGAATGATAAAATTATAAAAGAAAATGAGGAAAAAAAGGATTTCTAATCACATTAATACTTAAAACTTGTGACCCGTATAATTAAATCGAAAGCATGAAAAATAAAAAAATGACAAAACCTAATCTCGAACAAATCAAACACTGAAGGATGTAATCGAGAAAAAATCAACCACATAAAAAAAAACCAAGAGAATAAGGGTAAAAACTAAAATTTTTTTAAAAAAAAAACAAAGGCATCTAAAAAAATTAAATTGAAGGGTTAAATTGAAAAAAAAAAACATAAATGTAATTGAAGGACAAGATTGAAAACCAATAAAACTCCAACAAAAGAGCCAAAAGTCAAAATAAGAAATTGAAAGAATAAGGATCGAATTGAAGAAAAAAAAACAATATGCGACAAATTGTAATTTAAGGACTGAATTGAAATCATAAATTTTTTTTATAAAAAGGCCAAAGACAAAATTAAGTCGTCCAAAATATAAAGACTGGAATTGAAAAGGGAAGAAAAAGAAAAGAGAACATATATTGTACTTACTCTAGAAGATAGAGACAATAAGGAAGAAGAAAAAAAGAAACACCGACCAACGATAAACCATCAATCAACCACCATCACATGCTACACCAGGAGAAAGGGGACATAATGGCGCTTCTAGACACATGGTGGAAGACTAGGTTTGGACACCTAGTATTGTCGTACACGCCGCCTAAAAAGAGTGGATGCCACTAACATGATAGTACATAACAACACGTGCTAGTACCTTTTTCAAATAAAAAAATAAAATAAAAATCAATGGAAAATTATTAAAACGACACTCATTAACCTGGAAATAACAAATAAACAAATATGAAAGTACTTAAACACTCCTCAATGCATAAATGACCTTTTGTCTTTTCTAAGGGTAAATGCATATTTTTTCAAAACCCTAAGATACCCTTGGCAACAACTCAATAATTTTTTACCTTCAGGGTAAAGAAGTTTTGTTTGCTATTTAAAAGATTGTGAAGTGTCAAAAAAGCAATTGACCAACAAGTTTAATAGCTTTTTTACTGTATATTTAAAATTAAAAAGACTAACATATACTCATTTAATCTTTTATTTACCAATAAGCATATACAAAAGACCAAATATTCTTAAATCAAAGACTTCTATTTTTTTCAATCATAGGGTAGAATGATAATGTTACTTTATGTGAAAAGAAAAAAACACCCCCACCCCAAGCCTTTGGAAATGAGAATCCACGGTTCATAGTAGATTGTGGCTTGATCTATAATGGACATACATAATAGTTTTCCCATGTCATTTAAAGTTTTCAATAATAATATAATTGTTTGATGTAAAAGCAGAGACTTGTTACATTGGATCTTGTCCATATTATAGTATTAAAAAGAGTCATCCTACCAAATGAAATTAACTTCAAATATTAACTCATCAAACTCATGACTCGAGTCATAAGATGGGTTAGAATCCAAGTCAAAATAAATCATGAAATCTAATTTTTAATTGACCCAATATTAAAAAATGAAATTGAGGAAAAGAAATTCAATTAGAAAAAAAAAATCAAGTTAATTAGTCAAACAAATAGTCATGGTCATAAATATTAAATAACCTCATAAAAAAATAAATTGAGAAAATTATAACGTTGAATCTACAATAAATCTAAACCCTAAAAAATATGATGAAATTGAAATTGTAAAGAAAAATATAGATTAAAAAAAATAGTATAATATGAGGAGAGGAAATAACTTAGAGTGGGAGAGGCTATATGCAAATTTTGAATGAATGACATGTAGTTTATAGAAAAGCAATTTAAACTAACATGGGAACTACCCTGTTTGTTTGATGGAAAATATTTTTTTTTTTTTGAAAAGTGAATTTCAAAAAAAGTGAATTCCGAGAAAGTATTTTCCGATGTTTGGTAATGTAATGAAAAATAAGTTGGAAAACACTTTCCAGTGTTTGGTTATGTCATGAAAAATGAGCTGGAAAATAACTTATTAATATTTTATTTTTCTCAAGTTTATTAAAATAATGAGGAACAAATCTTAAAATTTAAAAGTTGAATGAGAATGAAATTGAAAAAAATATAAAATTTCATAAATTATCTCAAATAAAATAAATAATAATTAAAATAATAGAGATCAAATCTAAAAAATAAAACAAAATAAAAGATGAAGAAATTAAAATAATAATAATTAACATTTCATAAATTATTTCAAATAAAATAAGTAACAATCAAAAGAATGAGGACCAAATTTGATAGATAAAAAATTTCAATAAAAAAATAATAAGGAAAAAGCAAATAACAATTATAAAAATAAAGACCAAAGTTAATATAAAAATAAAATTTTAAGAGATGAAATTGAAAAATAAATATTCAAAACAAAATATATATAGCAATCAAAAGTTTGATGATTAAATTTGATATAATCAATAAATAATGACATTTCTAAATTTTTCATAACTTCTAGAAAGTGTTTTCCGTTCAAATTTTACAGGAAAACACTTTCCTGAAAATCAAGCCAAATTTTTCTTTTACTGGAAAGTGTTTTTCGTCGACTAACTTTTCTAATGGAAAACAAACACAAGAAATTTTGGAAAGTGATTTCCCGGAAACCACTTTCTGAAAAACAAACATAGCTAAAATGGAAAACACTTTCCTGAAAACCAAGCCAAATTTTTATTTGATTGAAAAGTGTTTTTTATTGATCGGAAAGTATTTTTCGATAACCAACTTTTTTAATGGCAAAGAAATACAGAAAAATTTGAAAAATAGATTCCTGGAACAACTTTTCGGAAAACAAATATGGCCTCCATGAAGTTCACTTCAGTTGATATAAACGGCATGTCGCTTACGACTTCGCTACCTGGTTTCCTATTCTATCCTTGATAACTACTCTTAATTCCCAACACTACCACCTTCTAAAATCCCCGCCTTTCTTCTGCTGTTAAAAATCATAGCTCCTTCTGAAAAAAGTAATAAAGCACTAGCCTTTCGCCACGTAAAACGCTCTTCCTCACCTCAGTTTCTCCAAAATCACAACGTTATACACAAGTAAGAACGAGAATCACTGTAACTCTTCTGGGTTTTCTATTTAAGACAGATTTTGCTTGTTGAATTTCAACATGTTTGTGTCAAGTTCGAGCCTTTGCAGATTTCTACAACATGCTTAGGTTTTATTAGGATTCTATGCTTTCAGTTTTGATGTTTCTCTCATGTGGGCTATTCATTTTCTGGCTAATTCTTCTATGAACAAGCAAAGATATTTAGTGTTGGAAAGGCATGGCTGGAGTATCATCTTGGTTATATGAATTTTTCCCACAGAAAATGATGGTGTGCTTTAAAGGGTAGAAATTGTAGACAAAATCTTGATGGGATTACTGAAATATCTGTTGTGTTTTGGTATTGAGTTCTTGCACTGTTGATGCATGAAAAATCACTATAGTTTAGTTGGCATTCACTTCATGATGATACCTGTTATTGATTCAATTCCAATACTTGCACTTTGTTAGAATCTATCTATCAGTTCATAAGGAATTGCTTCAAGCAGTTTTCAGGATGTTGCTATAATATGTTTCTTGAATCCTTTGAACTGCCAATTGAATTGATGACTCTTAGTACATATGCTGGGAAATGTCAGGTTGGTATAACACCTATTACATGTCCTCTAGGAGTGTCAAATCTCTCGAAATATTGTGATTTGTCCTGTATTTTTGGATTGAAAACGATATGCAGTTGAATAGCTTCTGTGGATGTAAGTTTTTATTGCTGGAGCCTGGGAATTCAAAGATACGTTGATGATGGATATTGCTATATATGCAACCTGTGAAAAAAGTTGTTACCAAAGGTAGTAATTTTTGCATGGAAAATAAAAAAATATATATTTTTTAATTTTTAATATCAATATATTAAAATTATTGAAACATATTAAAAAAACTAGTTCTTTCCTACTCTTGATGAAAGAACAGAAAAATTTAATATTTTCTTAAAAACAAACAAGTTTTTAAAAAAACACTTAAAGATACTATTTGTGAATTCAAAGTTATTTTTAAAGGCACCAGACAACCTAGTTCTTATCCATACTTGATGAAAGAACAGAGAAATTTCCCTCCTCTACATGATTCGAGCCTCTTATTATTATTATTATTATATATTAATTAGGTTTTCCATGTTTTATAAATAAAAATAAATTTTAAAAAATAAATAAAATATTATTTTAATATATTTATAAATTAAAAATATTTTAAAAAACAATTATTCCTCCATAATTTGTTGACGAGAAGCCACCGGACAAGCAAGTCCTTGTCCATATACAAAAATGATACTTGTCATAGTGCCTTAATTACACGAGGGTGCTTATCCACATCCAAATCATTCAGCTCTCTCTCACTTCCTCTCCCTCTCTCAATGGCAGCTGAAACAGCTTCCCTTCTTCCCTCACAAGCATTTCCTAGTCACCCTACCAAGATAACAAGCATCAAAACGTTAGCTGAATCTCCTGGTCTCACCTCCATCCCCGCCGCTTACACCTTCACTCCTGATCTCCATGACCAGGTAACTTGTGTCCCAGAAGGCTCCATTCCTGTCATAGATTATTCTCTTCTTATTTCAGGCACTCCCGATCAACGGTCTAAAACAGTTCATGAACTTGGCAGAGCCTGCCAGGACTGGGGCTTCTTCACGGTATATCTCATCTCTTTTCATGTAGCAAGTAAAGCTCTTCATGTTATAGAAATTTGATCTTTGATGGCTTGACGTGATGTCGAATGACTCTCTCAGCAACTTCGAGGGCTGAACTAGTTGACTAGTGCATGTCATGTTCTTATTTTGTAAAAAAATACAAGTAAAAGAAAAACATAGCAAGAGAACTAGGTTTTTTTTCTTTGATTTATAACGTAAAACAAACTTTCATCCTTCATATTTCTTAATTATTAGGTGATCAATCATGGGGTGCCGGAGAACCTTCTCAGCTCGATACTTGATGGGTGTAAAGGTTTTTTTGATCTGCCAGAAGAGGAGAAGCAAGAGTTTAAAGGGAACCATGTATTGGACCCCATAAGGTCTGGCACCAGCTGTAATGTTTCAGTGGAAAAGGCTTTCTATTGGAGGGATTTTCTCAAGGTCTTTGTACATCCTGAGTTCTACTCACCCACCAAGCCTGCTGGCCTCAGGTAAATATAATGATCATCACCCCCTTCATTAGTAGCTTTTAGTTCTAATGCGTGTTCCTTTCAAGTGAATTCAAAGGTGAAAAGATATTCGTTTTCTTTTGAAATAAGACAGAATCTTGTGAGAAATTCATGATTAAAGTAGAGGAATCTTAAGCTTATAGAATTTTAAGTTCTTGGTTGGATCTTTTTTTATGCAGCGAGATTTCACTAGAGTACTCCCAAAGAGTTAGAGAAGTAGCAAGGGGGTTACTGAAAGGAATATCAGAAAGTTTGGGATTGGAAGGAAGCTATATAGACAAGGCACTGAATTTGGAACAGGGGAAACAAATATTTATTGCAAACTTGTATCCAACTTGTCCACAGCCAGAGCTTGCAATGGGCTTGCCCCCTCATTCAGATCATGGCTTGTTGACACTTCCAATCCAAAATGGAATTGGTGGCCTTCAAATTCACCACGAAGGGAAGTGGGTCACCGTCGGTGCCCTCCCCAACTCCTTCCTGGTTAACACTGGAGATCACCTTGAGGTGCATTCTGACTTCCTGGCCATGTTATCCCTTATTACAATTAGGCTTGTGGTCGATCCAAGATTCCTAAGGCTTAATAATGCTGTTAAAAATGTGAACTTCGTGTTTTTTTGTTACTAGATTTTGAGCAATGGAAGGTACAAGAGTGTTCTGCACCGAGCAATGGTCAACAACAAGGCTACAAGGATATCCATAGCTATGGTACACGGACCATCACTAGACTCAGTCGTTAGCCCAGCACCAGAGTTATTAGTGAGCTGTAAAGGCAATGAACCTGCAGCATACGCTGGTATGAAATACAAAGACTACCTGGAACTTCAGCAGAGCAACAAGCTGGTTGGGAAATCTTGCTTGGATCGAGTTCGAATTCCAGCAGTTTAGCTACTGCTTCTGTGTGTGTACCAAACCATGAAAGTAATAATGATACTTTTATGATTTCAAGAATGCGAAAATGAATGGATAATGAATGTGATTGTAATCAAAATAAAGATTTCCTGTAAAATATAAGAAGTGGGTGGGTCTTAAGGTCTTAAGACCATCTCACTCTTGCTTGTTATGTAGACAGTGGAGCTCAGGAAAGCAAAATATTATGTGCTTCTTGTCTGCAGTGCCCTCTTATAGCTATGTTTCTTCCCGCAGTTGGTTTGCGTTGTTCCATGCATGCTATAACACTGGCTGCCCTGCTGCAAATGACAGGGACTTTAGCTGTTTTCCACCGTGAGAAATTTCATGTCAGTAAAAGGACTTTCTCTTGTTTTATCTCCCTGGGGCATCATTTATCATTTCTTACTCATACGTACCACTTCACCACTTTACATGCAGGGATTGCACACTAGCAAACCATGACATGCAAGGATGAGAAGACCACGATGTGTAATGACAAGATGGAAAAGACCACGAATGTTTAGTGGCAAAGTGAAAAACTGTCTAATTTCTTTATTTTAGTTATTTGGTTGTTGAGTCAGTTTGTTTCAATTCTCTTTTCAGCATTTTTATTCTGTTGCCATGTTTGTTATTTTTCCTACCTATACTACTATATCTATATATAGCCTAAAAGAATTCAGCGAAGGATATGCAGTTATTTCTTAAACAACCTTCTCTTCTCCCTATCTTCTTCTTGATTCTTAAATTATACTGTTTAGTGGTATCAGAGCCTGGTTACAACCATGGACACTCGCGGTAAAACAAATGCAGAATTCCGCAATGATGTTAATGAAATCTTGGCACGACATGAGATCAGTTTTGATCAGGTGAATGCAGCCTTACAAACAGTGTTAACCGAGCTCTAAGCTCTTCGAGCTTCTCGTAGCCAAAACAATAACTCTTCTGAAACGAACCCCTTTGCTCGTGATGAATCCTCACACCCACATACTTCTTGTTCTAACACTACAAAAGACTACTCTCATCACAACCTCAAGTTGTCCTTTCTAAAATTTAATGGTTATGATCCAACGGGATGGATTTACAAGGCAGAGCAATATTTTAAATTTCAAAATATTGCGTTGGACCAACAAGTTCAGCTGGCCTCATTCCATTTAGAAGGCATCGCCTTACAGTGGCACCGGTGGTTGGCAAAATTTCATGGACCACTAACATGGGATGAGTTCACTAATGTTATACAACTCTGGTTTGGTCCAACCGACTACGGAGATCCATCAGAAGCTTTGACACGCCTTAAACAATCCACCACCATTGTAGCTTATCAAGAAGCTTTTGAAATGCTTTCTCACCGAGTGGACAACCTGCCAAAATTTTTTTTAATAGGTTGTTTTATTGCAGGACTCAGAGATGACATTCGCATAGATGTGAAAATTAAACAGCCTGTAACCTTGGTAGATACAATAGGGGTGGCTCGACTAATTGAGGAACGCAACCAACTGCAAAAGAGACCAATTTAACCACTCCGTTTCCAACTAGCTTATGCAGTAGCAAAAACCTCCTCCAATCTAGTGGCTAGGGTGTTAGGACCTCTACCAAATTAGCGTCATAGCCAAAGTTCCAATAACCCACCAGCAACCTTCCATAAAATCACCAATCAAGAGGCACGAGAACGACGAGAGAAAGGGTTATGCTATTACTGTGATGAGAAGTTCGTTCCAAGACATCGTTGTGCCTGACCACAATTGTTTATGATCGAAGATTCACCTCATATGGATACTGAAGATGTTGAGATCAACCAACCTGATCTGGAACTTTCAGAGGTTCTACCTAAAATTTATTTTCATGCAATTACAGGAACCGAACATCCACGGACCATACATGTCCTTGGCAAGTTAAAGAACAAGAATGTAACAATGCTAATAGATGGAGGTAGCACTCATAATTTTATTGATCAGGCTTTGGTCTCTAGATTTGGATTACCAGTAGCTCAGGGTAAGTAATTACAAGTCATGGTGGCTAACAGAGAAAATATTGAATGTGCTGGACAATGTCAGGCGCCCACCCTCATTATTTAAGGGCTTCTTGTCACCACCGATTACTACATTCTTCATGTCGCAGCATGCCAGTTGGTATTAGGAGTGCAATGGCTTGCAACTCTCGGACCAGTCAGGACTGATTACAAGCAGCTCACTATGAATTTCAACATTGCAGGAATTTCTCACACATTTCAGGTATTAGGGAGAACTAGCATTGAAGCCTTAACAAATAAGGAGTTCAATGGATTACAAGGCTTGGGATTATTCTTCCAAATAATTCCTTCCAATAGTAACAACGAACCACCATCCTATCCTACTAAGATCAGTAAACTTTTAGCTCAATTTTCTCAGGTGTTTGAAACCCCGACCGATTTACCTCCACAACGGTCACATGACCATCAAATTCCATTGCTTCCTATAGTGGGGCCAGTCACTGTGAGGCTATATCGATATCCTTATTATCAGAAGACTGAAATAGAGAAAATAGTCAAGGAGCTTCTGCAATTTGGTTTAATCAAACCAAGTCACAACCCATTCTCTTTCCCGGTTTTATTAGTGAAGAAGGTTGATGGTGCATGATGATTTTGTGTGGATTATCGAGCTCTCAATGACATCACGGTGAAAGATAAGTATCCAATTCCAATAATTAATGAACTATTAGATGAGTTGCATGGCGCCAAATTTTATTCTAAATTGGATTTACGTTCTGGATATCATTAAATCCGCGTGCATGATGCTGACATTCATAAAAACAACTTTCAGAACTCATGAAGAGCATTATAAATTTATTGTGATGCCATTTGGTCTCACCAATGCACTAGTAACATTTCAAAGTCTCATGAATGATCTCTTTCGTCCCTACCTCCGACACTTTATCTTGGTTTTCTTTGATGACATTCTAGTATATTCAAGATCATGGGAGGACCATCTCACTCATCTGCAAACTGTTCTACAGATCTTATCAGCTAACAGTTTATTTGCTAAATTGTCCAAGTGTCAATTCGGAGTTTTACGGGTCAGTTACTTGGGCCACATCATTTCTGAGCAAGGAGTATTGGTTGATCCCACCAAAATACAAGCTGTCATCGAATGGCCACCATCAACAACAGCAAAAAGGGTCCATGGATTTCTAGGTTTATCATGTTACTACCGAAAATTTATTCGTCATTTTACGTGTATAGCAGCACCTCTACACCGTCTCTTAAGCAAAGATGGATTTCAGTAGAATGATGCAGCATAGAAGGCCTTCCAACAATTGAAAGAAGCACTGACATCCCCGCCAATCTTACACCTTTCTGATTTTACTCAACAATTCGTCATTGAGTGTGATGCTAGTGGAATAGGACTCAATGCAATTTTGCTTTAATAGAACCAACCGATTGCCTATTTTAGTGAAGCATTGAAAGGGTTAGCCTTAGTATTAACCACATACGAAAAAGAAATGTTGGCAATCATCAAGGCAATCAAGAAATGGCGTCCATACTTGTTGGGGAAACCTTTTACATTTCGCACTGATCATAAAAGTCTTAAATACCTCCTAGAGCAACGAATTACTACACTTGTACAAACACGCTGGCTGCCAAAACTGCTTGGTTATGATTAAAAAATTGAGTATTAACGTGGGCCTGAAAATCAAGATACTGATTCATTATCACGTGTAGTTGAATTCCAGTTTATATCTATTTCTCAACCACATGCAGATTGGTGGCCACTGCTTCAGAAGGAAGTCCAGCAGAACTCCTTTTATGCTAACTTACTACACAAATAACCCTCTCAAGCCGATCATCAGCTACTCCTTCGTGATTGTATTTGGTTCAAGCGAGACAAAATCTATTTGAGCTCCAGCTCCCCTTTGATTCCAAAGATTTTGGTTGATTGTCATTCGTCACCTGTAGGTGGGCACTTTGGGTTTCATAAAACTCTATCTTGCATCAGACAAAGTTTTTTTTTGGGTCTAATATGCGACAATATGTGAAGGAATTCTTGCAATAATGTGATGCTTGTCAATGGTTTAAAATAGATTGTATACAGCCGGCAGGATTGCTTCAGCCTCTACCCATCCCTACTTAAATATGGATTGATGTCTCCATAGACTTTATTGAAGGATTACCATCTTCTAATGGTTATACTGTTATCATGGTCGTTGTTGACAGATTGACCAAATATGCTCACTTTGTGCCTTGAAACATCCATTTTCTGCTGTCAGTGTTGCCAAGGAATTTTTTACCAATGTGGTTCGCGTGCATGGAATTCCAACTTCCATAGTTAGTGACCGAGACAAGGTGTTTATTAGTGCCTTTTGGTGCACACTATTCAATCTGTAGGGAAGTTATGTATGAGTTCAAGTTACCATCCCCAATCTGACGGCCAAACCAAAGTTGTCAATCGAACTTTGAAACATTATTTACGTTGTTTTGCAAGAGACCAGCCACGCAAATGGGTTCAATGGATTCCCTGGGCTGAGTTTACTAACAATACTTCCATTCATTCCTCCATTAAGATGACACCCTTTGAAGCTGTTTATGAAGTTCCACTCCCAACTTACTGGCTTATATACCCGACACTTCTCGCGTCCAAGCAGTTGATGAATACATGCATGACAGGGATACCATCCTAATTGAGTTGCGCCATAACCTTCAGTTGGCTCAAAATCTGATGAAATGTCAAGCGGACCAACATCGACATAAGGTATCATTCACTGTGGGAGATTATGTGTATTTAAAACTTTAGCCCTATCGGCAAACTTCTGTGGCTTTTCGAGCTTCTCTTAAACTTGCCCCATGATTTTTTGGTCCATACAAAGTATTAGAGAAGGTCAGTTCGGTGGCTTATAAATTGGCCTTGCCTCCTGGTTCTCAAATCCATGATGTATTTCATGTCAGTTTGTTAAGGAAGCATTTGGGTCTAGTTACTCCTTCCTCTCCTGAACTTCCCTCTATCTCGGTTACTTCAGTTGTTCTTCCCCAACTTGAAGTTGTCTTAGATCTGCGTGTGATACGCAAAGGTAACTGTCGTTCAAAATCTAAAATTTTGGTGAAATATGTTGGTGCACCAGTAGAAGACGCTACTTAGGAAAATGAGTGGTGTTTCTCCAAGTCCTATCCAGACTTCCTCCTTGTGGACAAGGTTCCTTAAGGGGTAGGGAATGATATATACCACTTCTACACTTCGCATGCAACGTAGTGGCACATTAGCAAACCACGGCATGCAGGGATTGCACACTAGCAGACCATGACATGCAGGGATGAGAAGACCACGATGTGTAATTGTGTAATGGCAAGATGGAAGAGACCACGGCGTGTAGTGGCAAAGTGGAAGACTTAGTCTAATTTCTTTATTTTAGTCATTTATTTGTTGAGTCAGTTTGTTTATGTTTGGTTTTTAGCGTTCCTATTCTGTAGCCATATTTGTTATTTTTCTTACATGTACTGCTATATCTATATATAGCCTAAAAAAGTTCAGCAAAGGATATGTAGTTATTTCTTAAACAACCTTCTCTTCTCCCTATCTTCTTCTTGATTCTTAAATTATACTTATCACTTACCTCCAGGGAGCTCTCCAGAAGAACAAAAGGACTTTCTCTTGTTTTATCTCTCTGGGCATCATTTCTTACCTCTAAAGAGCTCTCCAGAAGAACAAAAGGAGGAAACAAGCTTCAGGTCGAATAGGTCCTTTTAGTGTAGTTATATCAAGGAATAATCTAATCATTGTAAGAACAAAAAGAACCAAACTTTTCTCTTAATCAAGATCCATTGTACATGGAGTTCATACACTAAATCATGTCTTGCAATTCATAATTGATTGAACTCTAAAAATTATCACAGTATGTTTTGTTTTTGCTTCTATCTCTTATTGTTACTATCCCAATTCATGATAAACTAGTTTTGCACTATCAGTGCATGATGCATGTACATTTTCATGCTGTCAAGGTTGTGCATGTAAAAAAAACCTCTGATAACAAAGCAATTCCATCAGCCTAAGGTTGGTATGAACTCTGATAACAAAGCAACTCTTTGAGAAGCTTGATAACTTGGCTGACATAAATTACACATACAATAGAAGTAACATCTACGTTATTTACGTTATTGTTACGGGATAGAAAAAAACAAAATAAAATAAAAAATATAAAAAATATATTATATGTCATTAATAAAATTATAATAATCATAGTTATAAAATCTAAACTAACCTGACAGGTTGATTTGGAACCTGGACAGGTCCAAGTTTAAAAAACTAGAAGAAGGATTGACTCGATCTGATTTGGTAAAAACCTGGATCGACCTGAGACAAAACATGGGTAAAAAACATGTTTACTTTTTAAAATTGTTTTTTTTTTTTTATGAAAATAAGGTTACTTTTATTATTTTATTTTTTTTAAAGAAGATTTTGGGTCAATCTGGGTTGTCCTCTTGGCCCCGAACTTTGTCTTGGTTTAGCTCCCAGATTGAGTTTTAAAATTATGATAACAACCACTTTCATTTATACATTGACATGAGTCAACCTGGGATGACCCTTCCGACTCGTGATCTAAAATTTGCACCGAGTTAATTTTCAAGTTGGGTTTTAAAACTACGATAATAATCATTTTTATTCTTATATTGACCTGGTCAACACGAGTTGACTCTCCAAATCCGTGACCTAGCCTTTTCTCTGGGTCAATCCCTATTCGGGTTTTAAAATTATGATAATAATCATTTTTATTCTTATGTTGATCCAAGTCAATCCAAGTTGACCCTCCCAACCCGTGATTCAGGTCTTGCTCATGATCAACTCCAAGTTAAGTTTTAAAATTATGATAATAATCATTTTGATCTATACATATCTTAGTTTGATAATTTTAGAATTGAGAGTTTTTACAGTGATATTTTATGAATAAAAAACAAAAAACATTGTCTTAGAAGATATGCCCTTTTTATTATACCTCTTGTTTTGTAAGTATAGAAACTCACTCCAAAATTATCAAGGAACACATTTATTTTTATATTTTTATCTTTTCAACTAAACACATTTTTGTTTCTTTTATCACAAGATAATAATTAAATGTTAACTAAAAGTTTCAATGTGTTTTTCAACATAAAAGTATAAAGTGTAAATTGAAAAGCCAATGCAAATATCTAACTAAATAAATTGATAATCATTTGTATAATATGAGGAGAGGAAATAACTTAGAGTGGGAGAGGCTGTAAGCAAATTTTGAATGAATAACATGTAGTTTACAGAAAAGCAATTTAAACTCACAGGGAACTACATGTAGTTCACTTCAGTTGATATAAACGGCATGTCGCTTCCGACTTCGCTACCTGGTTTCCTATTTTATCATTGATAATTACTCTCAATTCCCAACACTACCACCTTCTAAAATCCCCGCCTTTCTTCTGCTGTAAAAAATCACAGCTCCTTCTGAAAAACTAATAAAGCACTAGCCTTTCGCCACGCAAAACGCTCTTCCTCACCTCAGTTTCTCCAAAATCACAACGTTATACACAAGTAAGAACGAGAATCACTGTATCTCTTCTGGGTTTTCTATTTAAGACAGATTTTGCTTGTTGAATTTCAACATGTTTGTGTCAAGTTCGAGTCTTTGCAGATTTCTACAACATGCTTAGGTTTTATTAGAATTCTATGCTTTCAGTTTTGATGTTTCTCTCATGTGGGCTATTCATTTTCTGGCTAATTCTTCTATGAACAAGCAAAGATATTTAGTGTTGGTAAGGCATGGCTGGAGTATCATCTTGGTTATATGAATTTTTCCCACAGAAAATGATGGGATTACTGAAACATCTGTTGTGTTTTGGTATTGAGTTCTTGCACTGTTGATGCATGAAAAATCACTATAGTTTAGTTGGCATTCACTTCATGATGATACCTGTTATTGATTCAAGTCCAATACTTGCACTTTGTTAGAATCTATCTATCAGTTCATAAGGAATTGCTTCAAGCAGTTTTCAGGATGTTGCTATAATATGTTTCTTGAATCCTTTGAACTGCCAATTGAATTGGTGACTCTTAGTACATATGCTGGGAAATGTCAGGTTGGTATAACACCTATTACATGTCCTCTAGGAGTGTCAAATCTCTCGAAGTATTGTGATTTGTCCTGTATTTTTGGATTGAAAACGGTATGCAGTTGAATAGCTTCTGTGGATGTAAGTTTTTATTGCTGGAGCCTGGGAATTCAAAGATACGTTGATGATGGATATTGCAATATATGCAACCTGTGAAAAAAGTTGTTACCAAAGGTAGTAATTTTTGTATGGAAAATCAAAAATATATTTTTTTAATTTTTAATATCAATATATTAAAATTATTGAAACATATTCAAAAAAAACTAGTTCTTTCCTACTCTTGATGAAAGAACAGAAAAATTTAATATTTTCTTAAAAACAAACAAGTTTTTAAAAAACACTTAAAGATACTATTTGTAAATTCAAAGTTATTTTTGAAGGCATCAGACAACCTATTTCTTATCCACACTTGATGAAAGAACAGAGAAATTTCCCTCCTCTACATGATTCGAGCCTTCTTATTATTATTATTAATAAAAGGTTTTCATGTTCTTATAAATAAAAATAAATTTTAAAAAATAAATAAAATATTATTTTAATATATTTATAAATTAAAAATATTTAAAAAAACAATTATTCTCCATCAATTTGTTGACGTGAAGCCACCGGACAAGCAAGTCCTTGTCCATATACAAAAATGATACTTGTCATAGTGCCTTAATTACACGAGGGTGCTTATCCACATCCAAATCATTCAGCTCTCTCTCACTTCCTCTCCCTCTCTCAATGGCAGCTGAAACAGCTTCCCTTCTTCCCTCACAAGCATTTCCTAGTCAACCTACCAAGATAACAAGCATCAAAACGTTAGCTGAATCTCCTGGTCTCACCTCCATCCCCGCCGCTTACACCTTCACTCCTGATCTCCATGACCAGGTAACTTGTGTCCCAGAAGGCTCCATTCCTGTCATAGATTATTCTCTTCTTATTTCAGGCACTCCCGATCAACGGTCTAAAACAGTTCATGAACTTGGCAGAGCCTGTCAGGACTGGGGCTTCTTCACGGTATATCTCATCTCTTTTCATGTAGCAAGTAAAGCTCTTCATGTTCTAGAAATTTGATCTTTGATGGCTTGACGTGATGTCGAATGACTCTCTCAGCAACTTCGAGGGCTGAACTAGTTGACTAGTGCATGTCATGCTCTGTATTTTGTAAAAAAATACAAGTAAAAGAAAAACATAGCAAGAGAACTAGGTTTTTTTTCTTTGATTTATAACGTAAGACAAACTTTCATCCTTCATATTTCTTAATTATTAGGTGGTCAATCATGGGGTGCCGGAGAACCTTCTCAGCTCGATACTTGATGGGTGTAAAGGTTTTTTTGATCTGCCAGAAGAGGAGAAGCAAGAGTTTAAAGGGAACCATGTATTGGACCCAATAAGGTCTGGCACCAGCTTTAATGTTTCCGTGGAAAAGGCTTTCTATTGGAGGGATTTTCTCAAGGTCTTTGTACATCCGGTGTTCTACTCACCGACCAAACCTGCTGGCCTCAGGTAAATAAAACGATCATCACCCCCTTCATTAGTAGCTTTTAGTTCTAATGCGTGTTCCTTTCAAGTGAATTCAAAGGTGAAAAGATATTCCTTTTCTTTTGAGATAAGACAGAATCTTGTGAGAAAATTCATGATTAAAGTAGATGAATCATAAGCTTATAGAATTTGAAGTTTTTGGTTGGATCTTTTTTTATTGTAGTGAGATTTCATTAGAGTACTCCCAAAGAGTTAGAGAAGTAGCAAGGGGGTTACTGAAAGGAATATCAGAAAGTTTGGGATTGGAAGGAAGCTACATAGACAAGGCACTGAATTTGGAACAGGGGAAACAAATATTTATTGCAAACTTGTATCCAACTTGTCCACAGCCAGAGCTTGCAATGGGCATGCCCCCTCATTCAGATCATGGCTTGTTGACACTTCTAATCCAAAATGGAATTGGTGGCCTTCAAATTCAGCACAAAGGGAAGTGGGTCAATGTCGGTGCCCTCCCCAACTCCTTCCTGGTTAACACTGGAGATCACCTCGAGGTGCATTCTGACTTCCTGGCCATGTTATCAATCATTACAATTAGGCTTGGAGTCGATCCAAGATTCCTAAGGCTTGATAATGCTGTTAAAAATGTGAAGTTCTTGTTTTTTTGTTATTAGATTTTGAGCAATGGAAGGTACAAGAGTGTTATGCACCGAGCAATGGTGAACAGCAAGGCTACAAGGATATCCATAGCTATGGCACATGGACCATCACTAGACTCAGTCGTTAGCCCAGCACCAGAGTTACTAGCGAGCAGTAAAGGCAATGAACCTGCAGCATACGCTGGTATGAAATACAAAGACTACCTGGAACTTCAGCAGAGCAACAAGCTGGATGGGAAATCTTGCTTGGATCGAGTTCGAATTCCAGCAGTTTAGCTACTGCTTCTGTGTGTGTACCAAACCATGAAAGTAATGATGATACTTCTATGATTTCATGAATGCGAAAATGAATGGATAAAGAATGTGATTGTAATCAAAATAAAGATTTCCTGTAAAATATAGACAGTGGAGCTCAGGAAAGCAAGATATTATGTGCTTCTTGTCTGCAGTGTCCTCTTATAGCTATGTTTCTTCCCGCAGTTGGTTTGCGTTGTTCCTTGCATGCTATTACACTGGCTGCCCTGCTGCAAATGACAGGGACTTTAGCTGTTGTTTGTAATCAAAATAAAGACTTCTTGTAAGATATAAAAAGGACTTTCTCTTGTTTTATCTCTCTAGGGCATCATTTCTTACCTCCAGGGAGGAGCTCTCCAGAAGAACGAAAGGAGGAAACAAGCTTCAGGTGGAATAGGTCCTTTTAGTGTAGTTATATCAAGGAAGAATCTTATTATTGTAAGAACAAAAAGAACCAAACTTTTGTCTGAAGCAAGATCCAATGTCCATGGAATTCATACACTGAATCATGTCCTGTAATTCATGATTGATTGAACTCCAAAAATTATCATAGTATGTTTTGTTTTTGCTTCTATCTCTTATTGTTGCTATCCCAATTCATGATAAAGCAATTCCATCAGCCTAAGGTTGGGAGGAACTCTGAAAACAAAGCAACTCTTCGAGCAGCTCTGATAACGTGGCTGATAGAAGTGAGACATACAATAGAAGTAACATCTCTGTTGGTGTTTCGGATAGAAAAAAAAAGAGAATGAAAAAATGAAAACAAGATAAAAAAAAATATAAAAACATAATTGTGTTTAATATGATATATAAGAAAGAGTACATTTTATTTGTATTTTATTTGATTATGATAGATAAAATAAAATATAAAAAGTATATTTTACTTCAATTATTTTTATTTATAATGAGTATTGAGATTAATAAAATTGTAATAATCATGGTTATAAAACTTGAATTGATCTTACCTGACGGGTTGATTTGGGACCTAATCGATCTGGGATTTGAACCAATCTTAATTTAAAAAAATTAAAAATAAATTGACCCGACTTATCTTTGAAAAAACTTAAATTAATTTGGTATAAAACATGAGCTGAAAATATGTTGACTTCTTAAAATTTTGTTCTGATTTCTTTCTTGATAATATATATTTTTATTGTTATATAATTAAATAAAATTATATCAAAAAACCAATGTTATTAAAACTAATATGGCCCATTACCCATAATTATAAATTTATAATTTAATTCAAATTGATTCGAGTTAATAAAAAATATTATTATTTTTAATTGATTTTTTTTAAAAATTTATATATATTAAATTTTGAATTGATGTTAAAAAAGTTAATTAAGAATTAAAAATGCATTAGCAATGCATGTATATTTTCATACATTCAAAAAGATTTTAATCCAATAACTAGTTATGATTCAAAAGAGACGGTGAGAAAACATCTTCACATCATGCCTTCACCATTTTGTTTATTTTTACCCTTCTAGTAAATCAAGAACATTTTGCACATGGCAGGCCAAGCACCCTCCCATGTTCGAAGAAGAATCAAGTAGCCCTTGAAACCCAAAAGAAAACACTCACTTACACACAGCTCATGGCATCTGGGTTGCTCTTCCTCTCTCTCACAAGGTAATCTCCAAAACCCCCCTTTTTTTCCCACTCTTCATTTTACCAATTCTCTGTTTGGTTTCCAATAAAATCCATTGAAGCAAAACTATTTTCTTAATTCAAAGTACCTAACTTTACTCATTTTCTCATTTCCTAAACACAAAAAGATCCAAACTGGGATCTCTATGTGCATTAGAGAAATGGAAACCTGTTAGGCTTCTTTCTTCAGGTGGTGCTTTAAGAAGTGAAAGTGAATTCCTTGAAGAAGAGGGATTGAAATCAAAGGAAAATGAAGATGACTTGAAGGGTAGAATTTTCAGGCTTAGACTACCGAAGAGAAGTGTAACAAATGTTATAGATAAATGGGTCAGAGAAGGAAACACTGTTTCTGCTTCTGAGTTAAGGCATATCTCTAAAGAGCTAAGGAAGTCTCAGCGTTTCAAGCATGCACTTGAGGTTTGAATTCTGTTATTTGTTTGCTCTTTCTGGAAGTTTTTTGGATACCCTTTTCTTTTCGATGCTTAGAAAGTAATAGAGTTGGAGTAATTGAGTACTGCTGATTAAAAAGTTCGGTGCTTTATGGTGATGTATAAGAAGAGAATCATGATTCATGGATCTTACAAACTGCACCTGCTTATGAACGTAATTGGTTGTAACAGTTAAAATAGAGCAAAGAATGATCACAAAAGAGAAAATTATTAGAGAAGTGGAAGGAATACTAGATTTTGGTGTAGGATTTTAGTTTTGTTCAGATGATACGTGGTAGATGTTTTTGGTCTTGGGACAAACATTTTGCATCTTGTTGGCGTTTGTGTATTATTCGGCGTGGCTCTACCTATCTTTTCTTCCAGTTCTTACTGTTCTTTCTACTTTAGGTAATGTTGTTTATAAGATTTAAAATTCTTGTTAGTCTTTGTAGTAGTCACTTTACTGGAGGCAGCATAATTTGTGGATATACATTGCTTTAAAGTTGAAGAATTTATATCTGACTGTGTCATATAAAATTCTGGGTTTTTTTTTTTTGTTGAACTAGAAGTCGTATTAAATATATTTTGTAAGTATTTCATTGGTAAGGATAGTCAGTCACTCATGTACACATCCACTGTCCAAGGAAAGAATGTAGGAGGGACCACTTCTAAAATTTGTGTGCATTGATACAAAATGTTGTGAGGGGAGTCTCTATTTTATGAATAATGGCTGAGATGATTAAAATGAACATCTTAAAACAAGTTTTGGTGGTTAGGGTGAGGAAGAGGAGAGTGGGGTGCGCTGCTAGCTCACAGGAGATGCTAAACCTTAAGGTTGATTGAATGAAGAAAGGACAATATTATTGATGATATAGATTGATAATGGGAGAGGTTTGAGTTTTTGGGCTTCTGTGGTGGAGTTACAGGGCTCATGGAGATGATTTATTGGTGAATCCTCACTCTTATCTGAAGAAAGTGATGAGCCAGTTTTATGTTCCATGATCACGATTCTTGGAGATCATTTTTGTTGAAATAACCATATGATAAAATGATGACTATGCTAGAAAGAATTCATTGGTGAAACTCGCAAGTCATAGCTGCAGTTTGCTTTATAGAAAAGCTGATACTCTGTTTGGTCAATGGCTTATTAACAGGCACAAGAAATTAAACTTCAAATTCCCATAATGGTTGGCTTTCATGGCACATGCTTTTCTCCTTGTCCTTTAGTTATTACTGAAGTCAAAAGCATTGGTTAGGAAATTTTAATCAAATTTCCTGTTATGAAAATATTTCACTTTTCACAGTATCTGTTGATTCAAAAACATACACGTTCTTCTGTCATATAACCAATATGTTATTGCAGATATCAGAATGGATGGTTACACATGAAGATTTTGAGTTATCAGACACTGACCATGCAAGCCGTATTGACTTGATGACAAAAGTTTTTGGTGTTGATGCTGCTGAGCGCTACTTTGATGGTCTACCTCTTGCAGCAAAAACTACTGAAACCTACACTGCTCTCATCCATTCTTATGCTGCAGCGAAATTGATTGAAAAGGCTGAGGAATTTTACAAGAGAATAAAGGGGTCAAACTTGTCCTTCACTGCTCTCATGTACAATGAGATGATGACTTTATACATGTCAGTTGGACAGCTGGAGAAAGTCTCTCAAGTTGTTGAAGAACTGAAACATCAGAAGGTTGCTCCAGATATCTTCACTTACAATCTCTGGATAAGTTCATGTGCTGCAGCTCTAAATATTGATAAAGTTAGAAGGATTTTGGATGAGATGAGCCAAGACTCTGGTGTTAATGATGATTGGATGAGATACATTAAGATAGCCAACATATATGTCACAGCAGGTCATCTTGTGAATGCAGAGTCCAGCACTGCCGCTGTAGTTGAAGCCGAGAAAAAAATCACTCAAAGAGAATGGATAACGTATGATTTCCTTGTTATCCTATATGCAGGTTTAGGAAAGAAAGATAAAATCGACCAAATCTGGAAATCCTTGAGAATGACTAACCAGAAAATGACCAGCAGAAACTTTGTATGCATTCTTTCTTCATATCTGATGCTTGGACATTTGAAAGAAGTGGGAGAAATTGTTGATCAATGGAAACAATCTACCACTACAGACTTTGATATCTCTGCATGCAATAGGCTTTTGGATGCGATCTCTTGTTTGGGACTAACTGAAATTGCCAACAACTTCCATATGCTACTGATTGAAAGGAATTGTGACCCCAAACATATATCAGAGTAAGCGCTTGACTCAGATTATCTTGGCTAGGAACCTATGACATTAGCAATGCCTTTATGAACATTCCATAAAGAGAATAAATACACTTGCATTTCTTATTGGTTTGCTGCATATCCAAGAGCAAGAATTGATTATACTGCAAACTAATATGCTGTGGTGCGGGTGTACTCCTGGTCATTTTCTTGAAACTGGGAAATTCATATTTATGTTTCTTTTTCTTAGTCCCTGTTAAGTCCTTTTGAGCATTTCAGCACTAAACAACGTAATTGGAAACGGAACCAAAGCTATTAGGATTGGAATAGATAAAGAGCTCTATGTATCAGGATTGGATTCTGAGAGAAGAGAATAAATGCAGTTGATCTTGTCTCTTGTGCTGGCGTTGATTTGTGGCCGAAGATGTGCAATAAGTTTGCTCTTTTAATATTGTGGTCTGGAGGTGGCAGGTGAGTGTTCAAATATGTCTTTTGTATGTGCTGCCAAGTATAGAAATGAGAACCTCTTTTACCATCTTGTTATTGCATTAGTCTCTTTGATCATTTCATTTTTTTACCCTTTTTCAGACCCAGCAGCATACAAATTGTGTATTTTTTTACAAGTCATGCAAATCTACACAGAAAATGTCTGTAATGTTTTAGAAGGCACTATAAGTGTACTTTGCTTTGACAGGTTCCAAAATATGGTGAAAGTTTTGTGTAAAATTACTCAATGGAACTATAATGTTGCATGATAGTGTATGAATTGGATACTATTACCTCACAAACTAAAAGAATTGGATTTTGTGATGGTGCTATGAACAGTGAAGCACATCACTTCTGTTTTTTTTTTTAATTGATCCTTAGATTTTTTTTTTATTTGGTGATTTTTTCTCCTTTTCTTTTTTCATTTTTTTTTTTTTTTTACAAATTAGCCTTTAGACTCTTTTTCCCGTTTCCTTTGATTGTTTTTTAGCATAATTGTATGAGATAAAATTTTTAATTTAATTAGAAATTAACTTCTATACTATGGTTTTTTCACCTATTTAACTGTACTTGTGAGCAAAAATAAGGAAGTCTCACTCTCCCTCTCTTTTTTCCTTTTTTTTTAATTCTCACTCTTCTCTTTTTTCCTTTTTTTTTAATCTATCTTTCAATTTTTCTTTTTGATGAAATGCTTTCTTGCTTCTTCTTTTTTTCCCTATCAATATCATAATTCTATATTTTATAGATTTTAAATTTTTTATTGTTATGTATTTGAGTTGCTTTCTAATAGGACATCACAACTTTTAACAAACATATATTGATATTTAATAACTTTTTTTTTATCATATTATTAAATAAAAAATAATTTAAAAATAGATTTTATATTAGTGGAGTCCATGATTCTGGTTATCGATTTGGTAAGTTAAGCCTTAAAATCTAGATCAATCTAATATGTTATTGTCTCAATATATAAATATATATATATATATATATATATATATTATTTTGATTTATTTTTTAAATCAAATAATATTTTTATTAGTGTTTCAAGTTATCTTTGGATACATTAAGTCATGAAGGGGTAAATTTGATGCAGATTAATTTTAAACCTAGATTAAATAAGGAGTTTAGTTTGAAAGTTTTAAAGTTGATCTATTAGTCAGGTTGAGTAACAATGTCAAATAGTTTCATTACTTTTAAATTTCATCCTTTAATTTCATCTTTTATTTATTTATTTCATCCCTTAATATTTAGATGGTTTTGAATTATTTTTATAATTTGCTGCAATTTATTTTCTATGAGATTATTATAGTCTCAAACAAATACCATGATATTTGGTTGATATTTAATTTTGCTAGCTTTTATTTTTGTTATCATATTTTTGTATATAAAAAAGTTTTATTTAACAAAAAAATAAAATTGTTAAATTCAGTTAAGTTTATAATTCAGGTCACAAGTTTGAAATGTTACGTCGTGAAATTTAAATAAATTTAAATCGATCAAATATTTTACATCTTAACATTAAAAAAAATATTAAATTAATTATTTTTTAAAATCAAATCTTGATGATTTCAGTTTGATGTTGAACTCTAAATTAATTAATGTAAAAATAACTTTTATTGAAGTTAATTTTAATCCGACAGAGAATCAAGTAACAAAAATTTAAAGTTGACAATATTAAATACGTTCAAAAAGTCAAACCTTTAACAAAAAAAAAAAAAATTGCGATAAAGTTACTGAAATTTCTGAAAAGAACAACGAGGCGTTGGAAATGGCGCACCCACTTAGAGAAGCGTTCAACTTTGGAAGTTATGATAGGCAGAAGAAGAATGGTAGTTCTATTGAAATAGAAACAGAAGAAGAAAAACATGCTTTTAAAATTTTTAGTTTTAAATTAATTTCTTAGTCTTTTTTATTGTTTTAATATGTTCATATAAAAAATAATAAAAATATATTATCTTAATATATTTTTAAACAAAAAAATATTTAAAAAAAAAATTTTCCCACACTTCCAAATAAATAGATTATGCTATTAGTATTAGTTATAGCGTAGCTTATTGAAATATAAAACAAGTATTTTATCTATTTTTTATTTTTAATATTTATTTATTTATTTTATTATAATGTCTTCCCCTAATGTTTTAGTTATGAAATCAACAAAATTAATTAACCTACTGAGTTAAATAAACTTATTAAAATTTAAATTGGCTATAATGAGTTATAAAATCCAAGATGTTTAAAAATAAAGCTGATGCGTTGAATAATCGGTTAGTCTATTAGTTCAAGTAATCTCATTCATTATTCTTAGCTAAAGTGTTTAGTGGTTTGATATGAAAATCTCAGGTTGTTGATAGCTAGTAGCAGCTGAAAGTGTTAAGAATGAAGAGATTTTGAATCTTGAGTTTGAAGGATTCTTGGTGTATTTATATAACTCATGAATTTTGTCCTTTTATAGAGGGGAATGGTTGAAGTGTAATTTCTTTTTTATAATATTTTGAGTTATATTCTACTTAAAATAATATATATTGGATCAGTATAAAATACTAAAGGACTCATGTGGGCTCCTGGAAAGAATTCCCAATGAAGTGCCCATTAAAGGTAAAAAATGAATCTAGACGCACTGCTTGGACCCAAGCATGTTGAACTCAGGCACAATAGCATGAGTCTACGAGGGTGTTAGGGTGCACACCTAGCACTAAGGTTGGTAGGCAGTGACACGACCAAAAGATTGATGTCTTCTCCCAAGTGCAGGAGTGTCGAAGTAATAAATAACCCGGTAAGACCGGGGTCGAACCACAGAGAGGTTAATTATATAAATTATAAATAACAAGACAACAACAACAACAACAACAACAATAATAACAACAACAATAACAATAATAATAACAATAATAGCAATAATAGTAATAGTAATAATAATAATACTCAGTACGTGGCGTTGTTATACCTGAGAATGATCTAAAAGATCGAGTCACAGGTTTCCAGCCTATATACTGAGTTTATGAAAAGATCAAAGAGATATATTATATAATATAAACAGAATGTAAATAATAGTAGTAGTAGTAGTAGTAGTAGTACTACTACTACTACTACTACTAATAATAATAATAATAAAAGAAGAAGATGAAGAAATTAATGAGAACTTTGAGATGAAAGATTAATGTAAGGATTAAACAATGATAAAGACAAATGTCAAGGTTAGAGGATCCACTAATGGTATTTCAAACAATTATAGTATAAACTCTTATTATTTAATTGGAAACCACACACAAAGGAGGTTCCAATCGAATGATTTCTCATTAATAGCTCATTATAAATTATTAACATGATCATATTAATTATCTTATTTACATAACACCAAACTTTTAAATATTGTCAGGAATTCATGATGTTAACAACAAATCAAATTCCTTTCATAACCCAGGTGTAGGTAATACCATACTGTTGGGCAATGAGAGTACCAAGCATTTGTTGTACCAAGTGTTATACAACACAAATCTAGATTAACCATTTAACAAGCAAGGTATTAAGAATTAGTAAGATAAAAAGATAAGACATGTTAATATTAAACATTAAGATCCATGTTGAGTTTACACTATATTTATTCTTACACCATTAGTGTAACCTTTTCACCTTGACATAATAAACTTAGCTAAACATAATGAAGAAGAGAAACATAAATAAACAAAACAAGAACATAAAGAAAATACAAGTTAACTAAGTAAAGGAAAGGAAATGAAAAGCATAAACAAGATATTAATGAAAGCAAAACTTAAAAAATTACAAAAAAATATAAAGAGAGAAAAATAAAGAGCATGAACTTGATCTGAAAAACCAAGCTCCCAAATGCACGGCAAATGCCTCCTTTTATAGGCCAAAATTCAGAATTATTGATTTGATGACTAATTATTGAGTGGGTGGCCAACTTTTGACTTGGTGAAAATCCTTATCTTCTTGTCTGAATAAAACAAAAATACTACCATCCGAACTGGGTCCTCTGGAAAACATGAAAGTTGTAGGAAATTGACTCCGTTTTCCAGGAAAAAAAATGGAGGTCATTTTGACTTCTAGAACTCCAGATATAGACCAAACACTGAACAGTGTTCGGGCTGTAGGACAGATTCAGACTTCTCCATTGTTGCTATAATTTGGACTTGAAAACAGCCTTCTTAGATCTTGATGAAAACATGAAAGTTGTACGCCTATGTCTTACTGAATCTGTATAAAACTTTGAGGTCATTTGGACATCTAGAACTCGAGATATGACCCAATTACTGAACAGTATTTCAATTTGGACTGCACCAACATCTCTTTTCTAAGTTTCACCCTCTCTTTATCTTCACAAATTTTAGTAGTTGAATTCATCAATCAATCCTTTGATTTATGTGATAGGCCTGCATTTAAGATGAACATTTACCATATATTAGGGCATTTTATAGTGTTAGACTTGTATTATAAAACATATTTTAGTTAAGGAGTTATTAATACTTTAAGTGCAAAATGATGATATAAAACCTTGATAAATATGCACTTTTAAGTACTAATCAGACAGCAAGCCCAATGGGTTTTTTTTGGGGGTTTTAGGTCCATTTTATTTGAATTCATCAATAGTCTCCCAAGTCTTTGTGGTATTAATTCACAAAGACTTGTAAAAATATTCAGTTACTATGATGAATTCATCATACTTTTCTTATATAGGAATAGGGTAGAAACCCCTAATAATATATCGAAAAGTTCGTGTGTAGAGGCGTGTATTATATTTAAAGAAAATTTTAAATATATAATAAAGAACCATAAAGGAACCTATATTTAGAAAAACTTCTAGAAAAGTCAAGTGAGATATAAAGAACTCAATACTTAAATGCTTTTTCATAAAAGTCATAAAAAACTTATAGAGAAAAAAATCTTACTTAGAAAAAATTATAAGCAATTGGTGGAAACCTATTAAAAATAAGTTTATATTTAAAAAATATTATAAAAGATTGAGGAAAATATAAGAAGGATAACCACTAAAATTGAATTTTTAGTATAAAATAGTTGTTTAAAAAAATTTTTTAAGTTTGATTTTATTTTTAAAGTTTTTTTTTTTTAAATAATACTTTAATATAAGGTCAAGCCTGAGTGTAACCCATATGTGTACCTCTAGGCACATGCTTACATGAATCTCCTCGAGTCTTTATTGTTTTTTATTTTTATTTTTATTTATGAATATTTTTTTTAAAATATATATATTTTTTTGAAACTTTCTTAGAAAGACAAAAACAACTGTTTATTTTAATTATTACTGATTTCACTCACTATTTTTATCATTAGCACCTTCTTCCCTTGGATTTTCACCCAACCTCCTACAACCATATGCTAGAAACAGTACCTGATCACAATTGTTGCAGCTGAGAAAGTCCTATTTTTTAAGAAGAAGCAATGAAAGATCGTGAGATATGTCTTCGTTGGCCATAGCTTTATGATGAACTAGGTAAAAAGATTAAATAAAAAAAAAACAATAATCAAGACAATGGGTATTATATTTAATATAAAAACAAAATAAAATTAAATAGAAAAAAATAAAACTGAAAAAAATTCTAAAATAACAAAAGACCAATCAAAAGAAAGAGGATCATAATTGAATCTTTTTTCTATTTTTTTTATCAAAATAATAAAAATTTACTTTTTAGCTAAATAAAAAAAATTAAATGCTTAGTAAAGGGAAAATCATGTAAACACCTGTAGATTGTTTTTTTGCTATTTTTTTTTTATCAAAATAATGTCATTTTTACTTCTTGCATGATAAAAAAAAAACTTATTGATCCTGGTAACCCTGGTTTCTTGACCAAACCCATGACCCATAACATTTTTAAAAGCACGATAAAAAAAATTAAGCACCAAATATGATATGAGAATTCAATGAAATTAAACAATGAGGGATGAAATTGCTAAAAAACCAATTTATCAAAAAGAGAACTCAAAATAAAAGGAATTGCAATCATAAAAATAAAGATCAAATTAAAAAAAAAATCAATCATAAAAAGATTAAAAGCAAAATAAATAGGAATAAAAAGAATGTAGATTGAAATTGATAAAAAAAAAAACATAAAAAATAAAATGTCAAGAGATGAAATTGAAAAACTAAGAAATTAAATCCGATACAACTAAAATATAGAGGACTACTTTGCAATTTTGCATGGTCAGCACACCTTTTGAAGTGGAGGAGAGAGAAAAAGGATGGAGAAAAATTGTCACTAGAACTCCTCCGTGTCATTGATACCGACACAAGCCGGCTGGAAGGCTACCACTAGCCATTTGGAGGCACTACATGTGCCACCAAAAAGGCGTGGGTGCCTTCCACTTACTGGCGAATGCAACCATTTGTTTTTTATTTTTTTGAATTATAGATAGACCAAAACACTCTTGACTACACAAGATAATTGCAAGAAAATCAAGACTAAAAAACCAAAATTACACCTTTACCTTAGGCAAAAAAGTTGCCCCAGAGAGCTATATGGTAATTAAATTGTACAAAAAATATAAAAATCCAAAAACACTCCTTAGACAAAATAGTCGTTTTACTGTGGATTGCATTGTTCACAGTCCATAGTATAACATTGATGCACACGCCAACTATTTTTTTTTTTTAATTATAGAAAGACTAAAACACCCTTAACCCCACAAGATAATTGCAAGAAAATTGAGGTTAAAAAACTGAAAATACCCTTTACCATAGGCAAAAAAAACTTGACCTCATGGGCTATGTGGTAATTACATTGTACATAAATGTGCAAATCCAAAAACACCCATTAGACATTAGCTATGTTATTTTTTTTTCCAAAGCATGGGCGTAATTACATTGTGCAATACATATATAAAAAATATGATTTTACCATTGTGTGTTCAGTTCTTTGGTTTTTAAAGGGCAAAACAATAGTTTTACTATAGATTGCATTGTTCACAATCCATAGTAAAACATAAATTCCTTTTAGCTTTACTTAGTTAAGTGGCACAATCTCTTTTTTTTTTTTTCATTGTAAAAAAAATATCAAAACAATGTAAACATTTCTTAAAAAGGAAGAAAATATAATATTCATGTAATTGGCTTGAATAAGTTTAATAAACTCAATTAATTTAATAATATCATTACAAAATAAGATATTGATAATAAATAAAGTGAAAAAAATAACAATTCAATGGAAAAGATGAACACTTGTCAATATTATATAAATATATCTTCACAATATTCTCAAAATATATCATTGATCTTATTTGTTAACAAAGTAAAAATTAAATGAGAATATGATAATTGTATAGAAAGAAAAAAAATATGAATCTAAAAAAAAATTAAGATAAAAAAAGGGTCACTTCATGTTAACCTCTTAAACCGTGACTCAGGTTATAAAATCAAAAGTACTATACATGAAAAAATCATGAGGGTTAAAATTACACAAAAAAAACAACAAAAAAAAAGTCCACAATAAAAATAATGAGGGTTACAATTGAAATAAAAAAAATCAAAGGGAAAAACACATAAAATTTGTAATAGAAAACATATAAAATTTGTAATAGAAACCAACAAAACACATAAAATTTATTGAATTAAAAAAAAAAAAAACAAACAATTCAAGGATACATATATGAAAAATCTTATAAAAAAATCAATATTAAAAAAAAAACAAATTTAATCTATATAAAATTAAAAAAAAATCATAGATGAATCATACCAACCTCTTTAAAAATTAAACATACCAAATATCATTTAAAAATAATCATCATCTAATTAAAATATAAAACCAAAATTTATTTGAAAAAATACATTCAAATAATGCTTATTTTTTAAAAAAAATTAAAATTTTAAAAATAAACCTAGTTTAGGCGCTACCCGGCGTGGTAAGCCATGCCTAACGCTTGGCCTAATAAAGCAACTACCCACGCGTGAGTTTTATTTTTTTAAGTTTAATAGGGCATTTAAAAAAAAATAATGCGTCACCTGCATCAACAGGCGACAAGTCTTATGGGCAACCCAGAACTCAGTCACTATGATGACTGGAAAAATAGGATCCTTAATTTTTTAGCCAAAAAACATATTTTAATCCATTTTGACTCAAAATCTTTAGAAAACACCTTACAAATCTTGTTAAACCAATCCATAGTCACCAAAACCTAAAAAACCACCCCAAAATCCACTAGAAATAAAAACTATTCATGAGCCCAGGTCTATTGTTTTGGGTGTTTTAAAGATATAAAACCTAATCGTAACCCTCTTCATCATAGGGAACCTTTGACATAAAATCAATTATTTTGGTGGTTAAAATCTACTCCAATGACCACTTTTTATCTCTAAACCAGAATCTGGCGATTTCCTCTCTCTCTTCCCACCAAAAAAGAATTGAAAAAAAATCAAAAAATAAAATAAGATACCAAAATATATTTTCTTGAAATTCAAGGGACTGGTCACCTAATATATAAAAAAGATGAGGGACTAAAATATATGTTTTAATAAAATTTTAAAATCACCCCTTTGTTACCCGAGATTTTCATTTCAATTCCCTATCTTTCATTTCAACCCTTCCTCCTAAAAAATATGCATTTGGAGGCTAATTTAGGCTAAAAAAAGGTCAAATCATGCAAAATAAAAGTTTAAGGATCCAAGTAAAAATTATATATATAAAAAAAAAACTTCTCCATTCCATAATTTTTTGCGAGAGGGTGAACAATAAATAAAAAGGATGATCTATTTAAGTATATTGTACTAGATAGGTGGCTTACGTGAAGTCGCATGCCTATCATTTTTATTTTATTTTTTATCATAGAAAAGATATCAAGACAATGCAAATTTATGCTTTTTTAAAAAAAATCTAAGATTTTGGTCATTGACTCGAGATAAAAAAAAAAAAAAAAAACTAAAACTAAAAGCTCTAGTCAAACCTAGCAAACCAGTTGAATCCATGACCTAAATATGATATCAATATAACTCTTATAGAAAGAAAAGGAAAAACAAAAAACAAAGAATACCAATTTTCAAAAGACATTAATTAAAAAAAGTTCCTTCAGGTATTGCCTCAAACTGAAATCCACGGGATGAAATCAATAAATTTAATTTAATTAAAAAATAAAATTCCTTTTATAGAAGCAAAATTTAACAAAGTCTGGAAAAAAAAACCTCGAGGTAGCCCTTGTTATTTTAAAAAAAAAAAAGATAAATCCTATAAAAAGAGAGTAAAAAAGAATGTTAGAGGATGGAATATGAAAAACAAAAGCTTAAAAAAAGAGAAAAAAAACCAAGTAAGCATGAGTAAACATTGTAAATCCAAGTTAAACTCTCAAACCCGCAATCCGTCAACACCTAAAAAAATAATTATTGGAGGATAAAATTGAAAACAATTCTTAATTTAATAAATAATTCTAGAAAAAATTGCAACAAAGAGAACATGGATGAAATTGAAAAAACCCCTTAATTTCATAAAGTGTTCTAAAATTAAAAATTGCAATACAGAAAACTGTGATGAAATCTTAATTATAATAAACTTTAGGGGTTAATTTGATTTTTTTCCTCTAATTCCAGCAAGAAAATCGAGTAGGAGAGAGGGGAAGAAAAGCCACAAGCGCCACATTGGTTGTCATCGTGTTGCACGCGTTGCTAATCCGTGAAGGGGATACTAAGATGCTTTGGAAGCCGCTCTAGAATCATGGTTTTGGCCAATTGGATGGCATAGCAAGGGGGGCCACACATGCCACATTGGTTGCCATAGTGCTACACGCGTCGCTAATCCGTGAAGGGGATACTGAGATGCTTTGAAAGCCGCCCTAGAATCATGGTTTTGGCCACCGGATGGCGCCGTATACTTCGTCCAAAGATGATCGACACTGTTCACCTAATTCTTTTTTAAAAAACATTATTTTTTATTTATCAAATTATCTTATTGTCCCATGACATCCAATAACTACCAAATAACCACATTTAAATGACAAAAAAGCCTCTATATCAAAGATAATTGTTTTTAATTTCTAAAGGCAACGAAGTAACTTGATGTTTAAAAATCAAGTTAAAGACTTAAAAAACCCTTGATCCAAGTGCTTTGTGCTTATATATATATATATATATATATATATATATCTTTCAATAGCAATTAAATAATTATAATGGGCAAAGAAAATACAAAAATAATATCCAACCCCTCAATTTTATGTAATGACTAAAATATCTTACGAAAAAAAGTATCATTTCTTTGGATTCCAAACATACTATTTTGCTTAGTAAAACTATTTTTTTTATAATCCTAAAAAAAAAGTGTAACTCAACTGGCAGTAATTAAGTTTACTTCTTAGAAGTTACCAGTTCAAAATCCATAAATTTTAGGACCACTAAAGATTTATATGATCGTTAATTTTAGGATTCATGTTAGTCAAAATATATATAACCTGATCCGAACAACCATATTAAAAAAAAAACACCTTTTTATTGTGCAAAACCATGTTCAAAGGCTGATATTTTTTGGCATGGACTATAGAGTATAATAATATAATATAATAATGTCTCTAAATTCTTTGTCGTTGTAAACTCTTTTGTTTTGTTTAATAGTAGTTTTGACTGATGTAATGATCGGATTGGGATTGACCATTGCCATAAATGATTGCGGTCTTCTCCACATTATTTTTTTTCTTTTTCAATTGGGGGTAATATAATAATTACACAATTTAGGAAATACTTGTGTGTTATTCGGCATATGATTATAGAAAGTATCTGGACCATATAAGTAATTTTTGCAACATGCCATCACTAAAATCATGAAGGCATTGATAAAGGTTTATAGCCTGGCACTCTAATTTTTTCCCCAATTATCATTTATAATCAACAAAATAGTTTACTAATAGAATGAAACTTTCCCTTTCCTTCAATCCTCCTTAAAAACCATAAAGTTCCAATTTTTTTCTCATTTTCTGCTCTATGAAGGTACGGTGTTACTTTCACATCCTCCCATGGCATTTCTCTTTGTCCAGTTTCTGTTTGTTTCTTGGGAAAATAAGAACACAAGGAAAGTGGGTTCCTTTTATTTTCTTTTTCTTTTTTTGGGCTTGAGAGAATGAATGGCATTAACTAGACGAAACCCGCTTATATCTTAGCTTCATGTGAACTTTTATTTGTTTTTTTCATTTTTAGTTCCTTTTTCGCCAGTATACTAAAGAAGATGGGTTTAATAACACTCAAGCAAACAAGATGGGTTTTGTCTGCTTTGCTTTTAGTTTTGTTTAATCTTTCTTATGTTGGTTGTGGTGTTAGTGACTTGTGTTTGGTTTGTTGAAGTGGAGAGTGTAGTTCTGTTAGGTACTAAAGAAGTAAAAGTTCATATTTGATTATGGGATCTGTCGGTATATTCCTTTATGTGAAACTGCTTGAGCAAGTATTGGCCCTTTATGTTTTGCTTAACTTTCTCATTCTCATGATGGGATGATTTTAATGTTTGCAGATTTTGGTTATGAATCAAAGTCAATCAATGTCTGAAGTCTGTGAATCTATGACGAATATGGATTGGAAGAAGAACAAGAGGCATCTGGTGTTCAAATGTCCAAACTTCCTTGTTTAATACTTAAAAAAAAATTGGTGTGGTTTTGAAATGATTTTTGAACCATGGTTGAGATTTTTTTAGTATTAAGCAGAGTAAAAGAGTGTTTTGATTGATGCCCATTTGCTGTAAATGCAGAATGTATGCAAAGATCCAGTCTTGTGATAGAGTTCTTATTGCTTTGATTTCACTTGAAGAGAGTTTTAGGTTGCCTTTTTAAACTGTTGGAGCAGTTTTATTAGTTTAAGGATGCAGCAATCTTCTGGGTTGCATATGGTTTTGGAGTGTTTTGGAATTGCTTGATAACGCTTGATGGAATCCTTAAGGAGGAAGAGAAAGGGCCTAGAAATTTTGCCTTCATCTGGCAAGTCCCTCCCTCCATTAACAGTTATTTTGTCGCACTTTTCATTGGGAGATTATTCAAGGCAGAGGAAGAAGTGCAAGGAAGGTGAGGATAAAGAAGTTGTAGGTTCTAGTAGAAGTGTAGTTAAAGGTGTTTTCACTGTTCCACCCTGTAGGAGTGTCTCTGCAGATCCATCTTGTAGGGGTCTTAAGAGGAAAATTGGCTGTATTGATGCAGCGACTCAATTGGGCAGGAAGAAAAAAATTGAGGAAGAGTATGACTTGGGTGCATATATTGGGCGAGGAAAGTTTGGGTCAGTGGTTCTGTGTAGAAGTAAAGTGACTGGAGAAGTGTTTGCGTGCAAAATGCTGCGCAAGGGAGAAGAACTTGTGCATCGGGAAGTGGAAATTATGCAGCACCTCTCAGGTCATCCTGGTGTTGTGACATTGAAGGCAGTGTATGAGGATATAGAATCTTTTTATCTTGTGATGGAGCTCTGCCCCGAGGGACGGTTGCTGGACAAGATGGCTAAGGAAAGGCAGTATCCAGAGCACAGAGCTGCTAATATACTCAAGGAAGTTGTTTCAGTTATCAAATATTGCCATGACATGGGCGTTGTTCATCGGGACATAAAGCCAGAAAATATCCTCCTTGCAACCTCTGGGCAGATGAAGCTAGCTGACTTTGGTCTAGCTGTGAGGATGTCAAATGGTAATAATGATTTTGTTAATATTTCTGTTGTATTTCGCTACATCCAAGCACATTCACACATACCCGGATATACGAGTGTATGTATTCTATACCTTTCAGATCTTTTTTTTAATTTCTCAAATTCCTTTTATTTTTACTGTTTACTGTATGTACAAAGGTTTTCCAATATCTTCCGCATTCTTCACTTCTTCAATACTGGTGTCATTTCCGCTTTTATGTTTCTCTGCAGACTTGATTATGTGTTGTGTGCTTTGATAAGTAAACTTGTGTTTCTTTCCTGCAGGTCAGAGCCTCAGAGGTGCAGTTGGAAGTCCTGCTTATGTTGCCCCAGAAGTTTTAGCTGGTGATTATTCTGAAAAGGTTGATATCTGGAGTGCTGGTGTCCTGCTTCATGCTCTGTTGGTTGGTGTGCTTCCATTTCAAGGTGATTCGTTGGAAGCTGTATTTGAGGCCATTAAGAAGGTCAACCTTGACTTCAAAAGTGAATTATGGGAATCAGTATCTCAACCTGCACGGGATTTGATTGCTCATATGTTGACGAGGGATGTTTCAGCAAGACTAACTGCTGATGAAATACTTGGTAAGCGTCTTCGCCACTCTAGCAAACTTGATTAAAGAAATGGTTCTAGGCCTGTCTCTCTAACTTCAATTATCAGAATGACACTTGATTCAAGGAACATTATCAGCTGAAAGAATATTCACTTTTTTGAATCAAATTCCCTTGAAGATAGCCTAGCTGCATCTCACCATTTACCATGTTCCAGTAAATGCTCCCTGTTTTTTTTGTTTTTCTCTGTTTGAATTCTCAATCTTTTACAGGCCAATCTAGTTTTAGTGCTTAAGAGGATAAAACTAAGAATCAGATCATCAAAGTTAAGAGAGCATTAAGTTAAGCTGATTTACCAGCTGAGGTGGAACCAAAAGCCAAGAGTAAAAATAAATTGTGTGCACTGTATTGTTATATAAGATATGGGGTTTATCAGAAGAGGAGAACCATCAGGCCATGTTATGGGTTTGAAGCCCCTTTTGCTGCTATTTAGACAAGAAAATGTTAGTTTTTGTTTTTTCCCCCCTTCAGTACATGACCAATTTTTAGGACCTCAGTGGAATTAGTCAAATTTCCTCAATTATCTTGTCCAGTTGCATCAATGCCTGCAAGTCTGAGTTCAACCTGGATGGTGACATGTTTCTGATGATATTTCCAGGCATTCATTTATTTTGATAGTCATGCAATATGACGATGTCTGAATATGTGCGTACACAATATTATAATGTGGACATATGTAAAGAACAACTGCCTCGCTACTAGTTTGATTTGGACCTGTGCTGTATTTCATAAATCTTAATTCAACTTCCAAATGGAGCAATTCACATGTCATTAATTTGCTAACATCCAACTATTTGATGCTCCTTCAGCTTTTATTTCTTTCAAGACTGAATGAAATCCAAGTGCTCTATCTCCATGTGTAATTTTATTACAGTACGAGTGTGTATGATTGAATGCATGATTTTGCAGGACATCCATGGATCGTGTTCTATACAGAACCAACACAAAAGGAACTTACCCCAAAATCAAAGTTTCAAGACCATGTAACACTGACTTCTCAACAACTAACTCTCGCAACTGAATTGGAGTCGGATCGATCCAAGATAACAGCCAATGGCTTTCTCAGTGATGACTGTAGCCCACTTTTATCATCTGACTGTTCAAAGTCAAGGTTGGAAGAGCATGACTGTGGATTGATTGATGCTCTCACAGCGGCAATATCACGAGTGAGGATATCTGAGCCAAAGAGAAGCAGGTTGTGTTGGCCTACAAGCCCTATCCGGCAAGAGTGTTCCTCTAACATTAAGATTAACAACCTCTGTACAGCATTTTGACCCTCCAGTGTAAAAATGCTGACTCAGCTGCCAGGCATTGCCATTGTTAGTTGTAACTGGAATTCGAAGACAACTGTGGCTGGAGATTTCTTGCAACTTAGAGAAGGAACTAAAGACCACAACAATAAAACGACCTTTCAGGTGAAAGGAAGTGGTAACTCGTTTTTTTTCCTTTATCTGTAAGAAAGTGGTATTTTATCGACGAGCTCCTGTTTTGACACCTCTCCGTATCTAGTCTGACCTGGAATGCTAGGAAAATGTGGCTTCTAAGCTTCCTCTGTAAATAGCATTTCTTACTACTTGTTATGCTTACCTGAAGCTGTTCAATGTTAATTTTTTCAACAAATAAAGCCTAACATAAAAGCTGTGTGCGATTTCGAGTTGCAGAACTACTATGTCTTTGTCTGAATTGATTTTGGTTCTTTAACTACATGTACTTTTTTGGGTGGAATTCTTGGGATCTAGTAGTTGATTTTGAGTAGACTCCAAAAAGTGGTGGGTGGGGGGTCCCAAAGCATTATTGTATCAACTTGAAAGAACATTAAACACGGAAATCATTAGAAGTAACTTCAGGTTTCAGTTTTTGTTAGTGCCTTTGGATCTTCTCATTCGGCATATCTTGCTCTCTCACCCTGTCAATTGCTTGTATTTCTTCTTCCTTGGCTTTCAAGTTACCAAGGGGCTGAAACTTCTTTATTATAACTGGGTTGCCAAAAATAGAGCACTTTACATATGTTGTTTTCTTAACAAAAAAAAAAAAAAACCCGAAATAACCAATGAATAAAGTAAGTGAGCGATCATAATTCACAACTGTGTGGACTTTTGTACTGGCAAAATCTGCTTTTAGAAGTCAAGAAAACAGTAAAATATTGCATGGTTGATAATTATCCATGAAATTAGATTTTCAAGTCAAATACCATATGTTTCAACACAAACAGATGAACAATTGAACGAAAATGTTAAATTTACCATGGACAGTACCCTTCTTCATTCTTATAAGTTGGGGCTAGTTTAGGATACGTGCAGAAACTGCAAATGCAAGTTATGCAAGTTACTTCAATTTTTATAAAGCTACGCAAGTTACAGACTTGCATTCACATGTTTGAGTCTATCCTGTCCCTTTTTTAATCTTTTGTTTTGTTTTCTTCTTTTGATTATCTTGTTTCCATTCGATTCCTTTTTAACCTGCAATTGGGAGGCTTCTTGCCGCCTCAACTCTATAGTTTTTATGCTAGAGAATTTATGCATGATATGGCGGGGATCTGATGATCTAATCTCCTTGTCACGATTTCTCACTTTCGAGATAGAGAGAGAGAGAGAGTCCCATTACATTCATGGCTAAATCAACTGTAGAACTAGGCAGACACGCAAATCCCACTCTCAAAAAACCTTCATTTCCTAAAAAACGCAGGACCATGTCAGTCTTTTGTTTATACTCCCCTAAGCTCTCTATCTTCCTTCTAGCCCTTTGTGTTTCTCTCTTCACCCTCTACCACATCCAGTCCCTCCATGCCGGGACGACATCTTCACCTCCATGGTCTTTCGTGCACCAATGGGAAAGAGTCACCAATTGCACTCAAGAACATGAATCCAAGGCCGAAAAACTCCGGCAGTCGGTTACATTTCTCCCACTCAAGGATTTACGTTATGCGGATAAAGCTCTTCAAGGTCACACG
Source organism: Populus alba (assembly GCF_005239225.2). Classification (NCBI taxonomy): domain Eukaryota; kingdom Viridiplantae; phylum Streptophyta; class Magnoliopsida; order Malpighiales; family Salicaceae; genus Populus; species Populus alba. The sequence goes on along the minus strand of NC_133300.1, from coordinate 6,650,822 downwards.
TGGTTCATGAGCTCCATGTACGATACTCATGAAGAGGGTGAGGTGCAATATCAGCAGTTTCCTTCAGCATCATCAAAACGTAGGCTACTTTGCTTGAAAGGAAAGGAGACACATGATGGTTCTTGGAACTCCTATGCACTTGCATGGCCAGAAGCCTTGCCTTTCAATGCCACAATTCTGAAAGGCCTAACTTTTGTATCGTATAACCATTACAACTACGACAACATCTGGCATGGGTTATCAGCTATGGTACCATTTGTTGCCTGGCATATAAGAAATGGGTGTGAATCGCCTAGTAGATGGATTCTGTACCACTGGGGTGAGCTAAGGTTCGAAATGGGTCCATGGCTAAGGACCCTAACAGAGGCTACATTCGGTGGAGCCCCATACACTGAAACCTTTGAAGGGGTTGACGATGGCCAACCACTTTGCTTTGAAAAGGCTGTGGTGATGAGGCACAATGAAGGAGGCATGTCAAGGGACCGGAGGACTGAGACTTACGATTTGATGAGATGCAAAGCTAGGATGTATTGTAATGTAAGCTCAGAGGGCCGTATTCCTGAAGTAAACAAGCAAGGTTTGCCGGTGATTGGGATGACCTTGTTCATGAGGACAGGTCCAAGATCATTCACGAATGAGTCCGCAGTGATTGGAATCTTCGAAAAGGAGTGCGCGAAGGTAGATGGATGCAGGTTGATGGTGGCATACTCCAACAATCTAACATTTTGTGAGCAGGTTAGTGAGATTCTATATGTTTATTTATTTCCTCTCTTTCATAGCCTAAAACACATTAAGTAGATTAATTAGTTAGTGGGATATGTGCTAATCCCACTTAAGAGAATGCCATTGACAACCTCAAGGGGAAAAGGGTTTTAGCAGAGCACTCAGGACTATTGATTTGAAGATGTTTGCATAGACACATTTGTGCTCATAAAGTGGCTGATGATCATGCGTGCATTGTTTTCTTTGAGAGATAGTGGAGGTCATGCTAGCACTTATTCAACCTTCTTTGTTCAACCAAGTCACCTCTAAGTAGATTATTGGTTATTAAGGTAGCATTTTGATAGATAATTAGAGATCATGTTTTTATTTTCAAAATGTTTTTTACTTTGAAAAAATATTAAAATAATTATTTCTTACATCAACAGGTCAAAACAATACGATAACACCAAATAAAAAAATTACAAATTTCTTTAAAAATGTTTTTGAAATGTAAAAAAAAGTTCATTTATATTGGCTAGGATTCTATCTTACCTTCTCTCATGAAATACTTGGTTCAGTTTCATTGCTAACCAAATATACTTTAATTAAATTACTGGCATATAATGAATCCAATGCAATCGGTGATTATTTTCAGGTGAAGATGATGAGCTTGACAGATATTCTGGTATCTCCTCATGGTGCTCAATTAACCAACATGTTTCTCATGGACAAAAACAGCAGTGTCATGGAGTTCTTCCCCAAGGGATGGTTAAAACTTGCCGGCGTAGGCCAATATGTTTATCATTGGATTGCTAGCTGGTCCGGGATGCGACACCAAGGCGCATGGCGGGACCCTAACGGCGATGAATGCCCCTACGCCGAAGATGACCGCCGGTGCATGTCAATTTACAAGAGCGGCAAGATTGGATTCAATGAAACTTACTTTTCCGAGTGGGCTAGAGATGTTCTTGATGAAGTCAAAATAAGGAAGTTGGAGGAGGCAGCAAGTAAAACCATTGCTTCAACTTCTGCTTGTGCTTGTGGCTAGCTGGTAACCTGTTCCCCTCCAAGGCAATTTCTTGGTTTCATCTTTTTCCTTTTCAATTAATGTATACTTTTTCATGGGACAACAATATCAAAGCAGCTGGTGTAGCAAGTTCTACCTTAGAATTAATTTGTACTAAGCTTTGAGTTTTTAATTTCCCCACTATTTTCACATACATTCCCTTAATTCATTAATATTGAATTAATATTGTGACCTCTTCTCTAGAATCCTGGTCAAAACACAATATATATAAAAAATAATAAATTTAAAATTATTTTAGAAATTTCATGGATCCCATTATATAAAAAGATCTAAAGTTGTTTAGAATTTATACGAATATTACCTTAAGATCAAATATTTTTTACTAATAAAAAATTTCCTAAACTCTTTTAAAAAGAAAATAATTATTATGCTTTTGAGTGCCAACTCTTTTCTTTCATGTTTTTTAAGTGTTTTATAACTTATATAGTTTTTCTTTTTTGTTCAATAATACAAAAAAATAAAGATATGATATTTTATTTATAGAAAAACCTGAAAATCTTATAAATAATAAAATATCAATTTGCTCCATTAATAATATCATATATATTATTTCAAGATAATGTAAAAGTTTATTCAATCAACTCCCTGCTTGATTTTTTAAAATCTAGAATTATAATTCCATATATAAATTACATTTTAATTTCTAAATCCCATTAGCCAATATCCTTAATGCAAAATCTCTCTTTCCATCTCAATAAAGATGTCCCATATCCTTAATGCAAAATGTCTCTCCTTTTCCATTTCGAAACTCATTAGCCATGTCTATCTACTGTTTCATTGCGTGCAAAACCACCACAAATACCAATCTTATCTATGAACCATAAGCTGGAACTGAAACAACTTTACCTCCTCCGTACACAGAACCGCTACAACAACGGCGGATCGCAGCCCTAGGCTTGCGACAGATCAGCCCTCCACTCTTTTCTTTTCCCGCTACAGTGCCTCCACATCGACACCAATTGAAGGGCGCTACAAAGCCACAGATCAGCCCTCCACTCTTTTCCTTGAGGGAAAACGGCATGGTTTTCGTTCGGCCATGTCTCCAGAATAGTTCACAATGAAACCATTCAATCCAAGAATGGACGCAGCTCTAAAATACAGTGGGCAAAATATATATCTGGTTGGGCTTTCCATATTTGAAAAATCTATGCAGCCGGGTAGCTTTTGGTGCTTCAACTGGACCACTCAACATGGTAATTTTATAGTAGTATAATGTTGGTGTTTCATAACGGGTTAATATAAATTTTTTTGAAAATAATTATTAAAAATATAAAAAATATTTTAAATTTTTTGGGTTTGAATAATCTCATGTCAGATCCAAGAAACTTGAGCTTAGCAGAAAATGTCAAGCCCAAGTTACTTGGGTCGTTCCCAATAATTTCATAGGTTATGGTTGTGTCAAATTCAAATGACATGATCTTTTTACTATTTTCTTACAACAGTAATAATATATTTTTAAAAAAATATATATTAATAATTATATAAATAATATTAACAATAATGAAAATAATAACAACAATAATAATAAAATTCATGTTTCCTGGTATATGACATCCCCTATTCCAGACCCAAGTAACTTGGGTGTATGCAACCCTGCCAGACCCTAGTTCCTAGGGTGTGACCATCTTGCCAAATCCAAGTGTGATCTTATTATTATTATTTTTTTAAAATAATAATAATATTTTTTTAATTATTAATAATTATATAAATAATATTAACAACAATAAAAAGAACAACAATAATATTAATAATTTTTAATTTTACCCTTCAATTAAATTTATGGTTTTTCTCAATAGTAATAATATTTTTTTTTCAAATTTATTAATAATTATATTAATAATAATGAAAATAATAATAATAATATTATTATTATTAAACATATCTAGGATAAGTTCTTATAATTTTTAATTTTACCTTTCAAATCAAATTTATGGCTTTTCTTTAATAGTAATAATATTTTTTTTTTCAAATTTAATAATAATAATAATCATAATAATAATAAGATTCACGTTCCTAGGGTATGCATCCTCTTCCAAACTCAAGTAACTTGGGTTTGATATTCTAACCAGATTTTAACTCCTAAAGTTTGGTCCTGTCACACCCAAGTTTCTTGGGTATAATATCACCTTTCAGACCCAAGTTATTTGGGTTTATTGGTGCCAAACCTAAATTTTTTGGGTATAACATTCCTTGCCAAACCCAATTAACATGGGTCTGGCACCCCTGTCATACCTATGGCACCTGGATCTGACAACCTTTTCAGATCCAAGGTGTCGGGGTCTGGCAATCATGTCTGACCTGAGAGATTAGAATTTGATTGCTTTGCTAAACTCGAGTGCCTAAAGTTTAACAATCATGCTTAATTCTAGTGCCAAGTGTCTTGCTGTCATACCATTCCCCACCACCTAGGGTCTAACAATCATATCATGCCCTGGTGTCTAGGGGCTGTAAGCCTTGTCATGCCTCGATGCTTGCTACTAACCTAAGGCATTTGGATGGGACAACCATATAAAAACGATGAAAACACCCTTATACATATCTTTGTTTTTGTTGAAATTCTCAAGGTTAAATTCGTATTTGAACTATTTTAAAAAATAAAAAGACGGTGAAGCCCCTCAACACAGACATATATTTTTCCTTCCTCTAGAGTATAAGTGTATCTTCACTATTTATTTTTCTTAAAAAGACAAAAAAATCTTTATTCTAAATGTTAAAATTTTATATCTCAAAGAGCTAATCAAAATATATACTCGGTCTAAAAAACTCAAATGGATCATTCCATCCTAGACTATCATTTCAATACCAGATATATTTGATGAAAATGATAATCTCATTCTCAATTATATACTTAATAATTTTCTTTAGCGACTATAATAACATAATTACATTCCTCTAGTCCATTATAATGATTTACGTATTGATAAACAGTAAAACACCAATCTCCTCTATATACTTCTGGATAATGCTAATACGTGGACGGCATGTGGAAGATGGCTAGCCATCCTTTGGCAGGGAAATATAGTCACGTCGTCTTTCAATCTTGTCTCCTCATCGAACACCACTTTATGAAACAAAAGCTTTGCCGCCCAAAATTGCAAAACGTTCCACAAAAGTATTGTGCAAGTTGTACTTAAAAGTAAACAACACACTCAAAAATGGAATTAATTATAAAATGGGTTTTTTTTTTCCTGTATTTTGAAGTTTAAGTTTTGTAATTATTAATATAATAATAACTAAAAACTTATATAATTATTAATTTCTAGGCTTGTAAAATTAATCAAAAAATATATATACAAGTTAGCCTGAATATTTATATTAATAATAATAAATAAATAAACTTTGCTGCCCATAACCGCAAAACATTCCACAAAAGTATTGTGCAAATGGGACTTAGTTAAAGTAAACAACACACTCAAAATGAAATTAATTATAAAATGATAAAAGTTTAAGATTAAAAAATTTATTTTTTCTATGATTTTAAATTTTGAGTTTTGTAGTTGTTAATATGATAGTCACTAGAAGCTCATATGATTGTTAACTTCAAGACTCGTGAAATTAATCAAAATACACACAAGCTGATCCGAATATCCATATTAATAATAATATATAAAAAAATTTGCTGTCCAAAACCGCAAAACGTTCCACAAAAGTATTGTGCTACTGGGACTTAAACAACACCCTGAGAAAATGGAATTCATTATTGGAGTGCTTGTTTTCTTTGTGTATCAAGAAAAAAAGGGAAAGAAATGGAGGAGACCACATCGCTGTGTAGCCTTTGCTAGTTTATGTATGTGTGTGTATGTATGTATATATGTATATATATATATATATATATATGGATCATGTCTCGCCGAACCCCAACAACTGATGGGGACATGCATGTGATGTGGGGGGGAATGGAATTGGATGGTAACGTGGCTCATTTCTCACCACCACCCTTCAAACCCTAGCTGCATGCCCTGTATTTCAAGCCAGACTCGATCAATCAGCTTCAAAAATATACAACCCGAAGCTTGATTTAAATAGAGTTTTTAATTGAATTGAATAAGATATTAATTTGGTGGAGCTCGGTTGATTTGAATGGATTTTTTATGGTTTTGCTAAACTTTATTCAAAACTTAACAGGATAAATACTAGTGGTTTTTTTTTAAAAGAAAAATATTTATTTCAAAAACTTTATATTTATTCATTAATTAAATATTTGATAAATATTAAAAAATAATTTTTTTTATTAAAATTAAATACACACACATACGTAAATAAAATCAATGTCATATATACACACTCAAAAGGTGTGCCAAAAAACCATCTTAACCCAATAAATTAAGTTGTTAGGTAAGGTCCTAGGATATAAATTATATTATTTCCTAAAACATCCCCTTAAATGAAAGTTATTTAGGCTTAAAACTTACACATGCATACACTACTTTGTGCTTAATTAATTTTTATCAAATAAATAGGAATGGTGAGATTCGAACTCATGACTACTTGATTATTAAAGCTATGAAACTATATCAAAAAACTATCATAATCTAATAATTTAAACTATTAGATAAGATTCTAGAAAATAATTTATATTATTATCTGAATATAAAGCTATTAACCTTTTAAACGAGATTAGTAAAAATTGACAAGCTCTCCAATGATACAAATATATGAACGGGGAGACACATTTCATATAAAAGGTTGGAATTCCCATTTATCATCCATAAAATTAGTTTATAAAATTAGATAAGATATTGATTTGGGAACGCTCGATTTTTTTAAATTGATTTCAGGGAATTTGTTAAACTCGATCCAAAACTTACCGAAATAATCAACTTGAATTGATTTAATTATCAATAAATTAACCTGATGTAACACCCCTTTCTGAGTCGATCTATGAACAAGTTGGACAAATATCATTTCAATAACATATATGCAAAAAAATTATAATTATAGTACCCATAATAACACTTAAAAATGATTACAAAAATACCAATTATACTTCCAAATCACTCTTTTTTTTTTTCTGGATTATAAAGTAACCCGAAATTTTTTGGGGGAAGGAGTAACTAGCTACTACCTGAGCAAAAACACATGAATTTTCCATCTAGATCAAATAAATAAGTCCATTGATAAGATAGAAGTCACACCTAAGTTTGGTTTGGGCCTCCCTGATCATGTTACAAAAATTAATATGTTTACATTCATGGAAACAAAAAAAAAAAATTATTTTCATTATGTTAAAAATAAAAATATATGATATGTATTTATAGTAGATTTTAAATCACTCAAAAAATCCTAACTATTTAAAAACTATTGATAATTTTTCATAATATTCCTTTACTGTACTGGAGGTGCGAGGACATAATTTATTTTTTTATATACTATATTTGTGTAGTTGATTTGAAAGCTTATATGTTTTTTAGGTATGTTTTTTAAAATATATTTTAAAATAATTCTTATTTTAAAAAATATCAAGTTAAATTAATTTTTTTTTATAATTTTTTCCTAGCTTGTCGTGACTATTTGTCGGAAGAAGATGGGAGAATCCCCACATGGCCATCGCCCAATTATTATGTTGGTGTCAATTGATTCTCTCGCGCAAATTGAGGATCGACGTGTAGTTTAATTTATTTTTCACTTACTAAATATATATTTTTTAAAAATTATATTATTTTAGATTAGCATAAATTTTTAAATCCGACAAAAAATAAATAAATTATCCTTATATATATATATTAAAAAATAAACCGAACCCATTTATGCATCTCTTTTCTCCCTCTAAAAATCTCCTCGCTTCCTCTCTCTCTCTCTCTAGAACAATCTTTTATTTTTCTTTTCATCGTCAAAATAAATCTAGGTCTTCTAGCAAACACAAGATAAACAGAATTAATTTTTTTTTGGTTTTTTTATTTAGGGTTTTGTCTGTTTGAAAAATGCGTGATTGTAGTTACTTTTTAAAATATTTTTTTTATCAAAATATATTAAAATAATATTTTTTTTTTTTTTAAAAAAATTATTTTTAAGATTAACGTATTAAAATAATCCAAAATATATATAAAAAATAATTTTTAGTTAAAAAATAATTTTTTTGGAAACGCAGGGACAACTGAAAAATAAATTAATATTTTTTTTTATTTTTTCACTATTTTATTTGAAATTACTGATGAAAACTTTTCACATGAAATATTTTTTTGGTGGTGTTTTTTTTGTTTTTTATTTTTAATTTTGTAGAAATGGATGAATTATAAATATTAAAAAAAAAAAGAGCATTGACTGGTTGTGAAGCAATCTAATTATTTATGTTAGTTGTAAATACTTTCGTTCTAGCTTAATATATGCCTGCGTTGATGAAAAATTTAGAAACATAAATTATTTTACATCTTCATCTTCATCTTCATCTTCATCTCCATTTTTAATTTTCTTTTTTTAATAAAAAAAATCACAAGCTGTGTTTATTTATGGAAAATAATTGAAGATTTTTTCCCTAGGAAAATAAAAAAAACTTCAAAATTATACCAAATATAAAGAATCAAAACTATAATTTTTAATATCAATCTTAGTGTTTTTTTTGTTCATGATAATTTAACTATAAAAATAGTCAGGTGTGTCTAGGCCTAGAAAGGAAAGGCCCACGGGCCTAGCTTAAAAAAAAGCCCAAGTTCACACCTATTTCTTTAAATGAGCGGACACTCGTCTAATCAGGTTTAAGTTTTAAAATTAGGAAAACAATGTATTATCTGATGGAACTTTGTTTCCTCTAAAGTAAAAAATTGCTGTAAAACTAGGGGAAAAAAGAAGAAAGAAGACACAAATAGGTCACGTAGAAAAAGGAGAAAATAAATAGTGGAAGGTAGGGCCAGGATCAAACAGGAAGAATATATGAAGTCATATTGTCTTTCAGCTTGTTTTTAAAATTATATCTTGTCTGAAAAAATATAAAATTGTTATTTCTTAAATATTTTTTAATGTTTTTTTTATGTATTAATACTAATAAAATCTAAAAAAAAAATTATTTTAATATATTTTTTTAAAAAATATCTTTTACATCATTACTAAAAATATTAATATAGACTACATCCAAGAGACATCATCATCACCGGTTAAGCCTTCGGAGTTGCTCCCCAGAAGTCACCCATTCATAAGGGTGATTATTTTCCGTCCAGTTTGATTTTTATATACAAAAGGTAACCAAACCGAATTATTTAAAAAAATAAATCAACTGATTTCTGTTCAATTTTTTGGAAAAAAAAACAGTTAAAACTGGTTTGGCTTGGTTTTGATTTGGTTTTTTCTGGTTTAACTCTGGTTTTTTCGATTAAGGTTCGGTTTAGTTCGGTTTTTTTGGTTTTAGGCTTATAAATCAAAATTGAACCAAACCGGTCGGTTTTTTTAATCGATTTTTTTTTTTATGATTTTCTCGATTTAATCGTTTTTTTGCTCACCCCTACCTGTTTGAGTGCCACAAATTTCAGGGTCACTAGAACTTTATATAATCATTAACTTCAAGGTCTTAAGAGAATAATGGATGCACGTAATAGCATAGACATCCACGATTAAAAAAATTAAAAAAAAAACTTATCAGCTAGCCAGTCTAATAAATGGATAGGGGGGCATGCTTGTTATTTCTTGCTGGCAGTACTGCAGGAAAAACACATAAAATAATGGACCTACCATTTATGCCACAGCAAATTGAAAATTGATCGCCTTTTTTTTTTTTTTAGTTTAACTTTTGTATGCCTGAAGTAACGACCAATATGTTCATGTCTAGACACTCATATTTATCTAAATTTTACTATTTGAGGTATTTTCATGGGGTTGGGAAGGAGCCAAAATCATTAAAAGTGATTGTTCATCCCCCACAAATATATAGTTCTTGCTGCCTCAAAATTAGCCTTTCATTCTCTCTTGTCCGCTCACGAAATGAGATTGTTTTTCGTGCTAAGCTAAACTGATTTTACTCTCTCATTTTAGATTTAGTTTAAAAAAGTGTTGGTTTGATTTCTAATTTTAGATTTCACCTTCTTCTTCGTATATTAAATCATTTTTTTTAAAGAAAGAAATCCTATAAAAAAAATAAAGAAGTGCAATTTTCGATTAAGTAAATGTTGAAAGATGAAACTGAACAGACATGAGTTAAAAAAAAAAACCAAACAAACCCGAGCGTCTAAACCTGAGTTAATCTCTTAGATTTGCAACTCGTGAAATTCTAGACCCGGGCTCGTTGAAGAAACTCAATTCCAACCAACTTACTATTAAGTGATGAAATTGAGAAAAACAATATTACTTGAAAAAATTTGTTAAAATAAAAAATAATAATCAAAAGAATGATGATTAAATCTAATAGAAAAAAATTGAAGAAAGATGAAATTGTAAAAAAAAAATATAATTTTAAAAAATATCTTAAATAAAACAATACATTTTTTAAAGTACTTTTTATTTGTAAATACATAAAAATAAGTTTTTAAATTTATTTTTAATATCAATACATTAAAAAAAAAACTAAAAACATCTAAAAAAATCTAATTTAAAACACGGAAATTGTTTTTTAAAAGTATTTTATCACAGCAAAAACAAATAGTTTAAAAACTAGCGAGACAACTCCTGTTATGAGAGACCCACGTAATGGGCTTTATCAATTCAGTTAACAGAAAAGGACTTTTCCGACATGTTTAGTCTCATTGACTTGGAAAATTGATCTAAATTGACTGTAATTAACGATGAATTATGTGATTAGCGTGAACTAGGAAACCATTCACTTGCTAATCAACTTTTTTGCTGAAAAATATGCTTTGAATATAGGAGAAGTGAAGGCTTTTAGTTGAGGTGTTTGCAGGCGATTGGGAAGGAGCCAAGATCATTAAGAGTGATGGTCCCCCCTCCATAAATATACGCAAAAATCAACTTCTCATTCTCCCTTGTCCACACAGGAATGAATGTCTGTTTTGGGATTGTGTAATAAATAGTAGCAAAAAATTATGATTTAAAAAGAAAACACAGAGAGAAAATAAATCATAAAAAGCATGATATGAAAGATCAGAAGCTGAATCTCTCTGTCTTTTATGCACACAGCTAGGTAGAAAAGTGTCCAAGAAAATCCAAGACAGGACTCGTTCAAAATGATCCAAAAACAGTGCTCAAATCCATGCCCATTACTTCACAGCCTGTAATATAAAAGATAATCCCGAGCACCCCATGTGGGATTCTTCTCCTTTTCTTGTTCATCAACTCCCTGTGCTTCACTTGTTGTTTTGCCTGCTTCTCCTACTCGTTTTCTCTGCTTTAACTCTGATTTAGAGGAGCCCTTTTGCTGAGAAAATCCCTGCTCGGGCTTTCTTGGATTTTCTTGGCCCAGCATCATCATGTGGGACTCTGAGAGTGAATCTGTTACTGGTAGAGATTATGAAAATGGAATCCTTTCCTCGAGCAAGCATGGTGTCAAGAATGATGGATTTGAGCTAAGAGATCACTCGTGGTATGTATGTGAAAGATGGTAACTTTAGGAAGCTTTCATGCTCTATAAACTGTGAAATTCTTCAACTTTTCGTTGGTTGTTGTTCTTTCTTTTTTTAATTTCTTGTCTATAGTATCATGACAAAGTTTGAGCATGGATAAGAGTTTGAAACGGTTCTTCTTCAGCAAATAGTTTAGCTTGTTTTGCACTTGAACTTCTGAAAACTTAGATGGGATGTGATTAATATGCAGGTATGTTGCGACTGATATTCCAAGTGATTTTCTAGTTCAGGTTGGAGATGTAAATTTCCACTTGCATAAGGTACTTGTTCTCCTCCCGTGATGCTTGAATTTCACTCCGTTTAAGCCTTTAAATTTCAGAATTCAACAACTAACAGATAGTTTTTAAGAATTGTGTTTACTAACCCTCCTTTGTTATTTCTTTTGCCGTGAAAGTATCCATTGCTTTCAAGAAGTGGAAAGATGAATAGACTAATATATGAATCGCGTGACCTGGGCCTCAGCAAGGTGGCATTGGATGATCTTCCGGGTGGACCAGAGGCCTTCGAGCTTGCAGCAAAATTCTGCTATGGCATAGCCGTTGATCTAACAGCTGCCAATATCTCTGGCCTAAGATGTGCTGCAGAGTACCTTGAAATGACAGAGGACTTGGAAGAAGGCAATCTTACTTTCAAGACCGAAGCATTTCTCAGTTATGTGGTGCTATCCTCGTGGAGAGATTCTATAGTGGTATTGAAAAGCTGTGAGAACCTCTCACCATGGGCAGAGAATCTTCAGATTGTTCGAAGATGTAGTGAGTCCATCGCTTGGAAGGCTTGCGCAAATCCTAAAGGAATAAGGTGGGCATACACTGGAAAACCCCCAAAAGTTTCGAGTCCAAAATGGAATGAGATGAAGGATTCAAGTCCTGGTAGAAACTCGCAAGTTCCTCCTGATTGGTGGTTTGAAGATGTTTCAATCCTTAGGATTGATCACTTTGTTAGAGTCATTACTGCAATCAAGGTAAAGGGGATGAGGTTTGAAGTGATTGGAGCTGCTATAATGCATTATGCAGGGAAGTGGCTTCCAGGTTTGATTAAAGATGGGGGAGGTTCTGTAGATGAAGCAAGCAATAGCAGCAATAGTAGTGGTGGCAGTGGTTGGCAAGGTGGACTCCATATGATTGTGGCAGTAACTAAAGATGACACCCCAGCAGCTGAAACCAAAGATCAACGGATGATCGTCGAGAGCCTGATCAGCATAATTCCACCACAGAAGGATAGTGTCTCTTGCAGCTTCCTTCTTCGCCTGCTGAGAATGGCAAACATGTTGAAAGTGGCACCTGCTCTGGTAACTGAATTGGAGAAGCGCGTAGGAATGCAATTCGAACAGGCTACATTGGGAGATCTTCTAATTCCCTCTTACAATAAAAATGAAACCTCGTATGATGTGGATCTGGTTCAGAGACTTCTCGAGCATTTTCTGGTTCAAGAGCAGATAGAAAGTTCAAGTCCTACCACGCAATCATTTTCTGACAAACATATGTACGACGGAGCTCAAAGGGGTGCCAATCCAAGTGCCAAGATCAGAGTAGCAAGGCTTGTTGACAGTTATCTTACAGAGGTGTCCAGAGATAGAAACCTTTCGCTAACAAAATTCCAGGTGCTGGCAGAAGCTTTGCCTGATTCTGCAAGGACCTGCGACGATGGACTATATAGAGCAGTTGATTCCTATCTTAAGGTAATTCCATCCTTTCCCTTTTTATTATTTACAGCATTTATTTTTATCACTCTGCAAGAATGGAGCTGCATACAAATTTGAGCCTTATGTACTAGTTCTAACCTTACGCAGTAACATTTGAAGTATAGTAACTTGAAATAGAGAGTGCTTACCAGAGTTCTCTACACAGAACCAGGTTGTGCAGCTGTTAATAAGTAGGCATATCGATGCATAAATGATGACATAGAGGATATGATAATTGGAAATAAATTATAAATCTGAAAAATTCATACCTGCGGATCAAAAAGGAAGAAGACATATCATCATATATAATGCCCCCCTTGTAAAACCATGGCCACAGGCAGACAATTCTTTCCATCATTATCAGAAATAGCTCATCAGGATGGTGAAAGGAGTAACAATGTCAAAAATGTATATATAATCTTGAAGAGCAAATAGTAAGCTGTTTCTAATTAAGAAACTAAAATGTGATTAGGAATGAGTAGAAATGGAAGCCTAGTTGCTCGAAGAAAGCTTGGAAGGAAAGATGTAGATAGACTTGAAATCATTTTGAGGATGTTCAAGTATTCTATACTTCAGCAATATTATCAGAACAAACGCCCACATGTTAAGAAATCTCTGTATTATTACTCAACAGGCTCACCCAACACTGTCTGAGCATGAAAGGAAGCGCCTCTGTCGTGTGATGGACTGTCAAAAACTCTCAATTGATGCCTGTATGCATGCTGCTCAAAATGAAAGACTACCACTTAGAGTTGTAGTCCAAGTACTCTTTTCTGAACAGGTAAAAATAAGCAATGCATTAGCAAACAATTCCCTGAAAGAAACTGGTGAAACTCAGTACCAACCTATGATATCAAACCGAAAATCTCTACTTGAAGGGACGCCACAATCATTCCAGGAAGGATGGGCAGCGGCCAAGAAGGACATTAACTCACTCAAGTTTGAACTCGAAACCGTCAAGGCTAAGTATCATGAGCTACAAAATGACATGGACATTTTGCAGAGACAGTTTGATAAATTGACAAATAAGAAACAGGCGTCAGCATGGATCACAGGGTGGAAGAAACTAAGCAAATTCACCAAGATGACAACTTTGGAAAACCATGATATCGATCCTCAGGTTGATACAGCTCCTGGAGAACATACTAGGAAGACAACTAGAAGGTGGAGAAATTCTATTTCCTGAAAGGTGATATAGTTCATTTTGATTCTGTGTTCCTATTGTTTACTTTTATTTTCCTTCTACTTCTTTGTTTCTTTGGAAGTGCAGGGTTTTCGTTCTTTCTATTTTTATTCAATTTTCAGAAATTACCTTAAGAAAACTAGTGCAAGTCCAATTTGTTACCAAAATCTGCTTTTGTGTCATCAATGAGTTTGTTAATTCTCCATTAAAGTGTACTTGGTTTTCGAAGGAAGACTCCTAATTGCGATACACTGGGTGAACTACGTAGTGTCACTACATTTATGTACCTCCCCCAACTCCAAAGAGATCAAACTTAGGGAAAACCAAAATAAAATTGAAAGAACATAAAATGTATAGAATTGATCCATGGAAAGGAAAAACATAAAATGATTTTTGGATGGACACTGAAAGAACATGATGAGATATTTCCTTTGATCACCATAAAAAAAGTGGGCAGCATAGTTTTTTGATGCATCATATTTGTGCCTGTAGAAATCAAGCATTTCACCATCGAGATAGCAAAGAACAAGATTTTGATGCTGTTAATTACAAGATGAATATATCATCTGCTAAAATTTGTGTTCCATAATTAGAAATTTCCTGACAAGATGATTTTGGATGCCAAGTGCTAACCACCAAACATGGCCCTCTGATGTACTGGACTGGCATCCGCCAGAGACCATGCTATGAATGTACTTGCAGGGAACATTTATAGCATCCAAAAGAAGGGAATCTTCTCAAGATCCTCTATCGGAAGGAGTTGCTCCAAGTTTCCTAGAATGGCCATGATAAAAGGACATGAACTTAACCCACACTGGTATGGTTTCCAACGTTCTGTGGTTCAACTGCAAAGGATTTGAACTGCTGATTATAAAGTATGTTCTTAGTTAGTGTCTTTGATTGAAAGGCCCTATGTTCGACATGAAATCCTGAAGCATGAAAGAGGCAACGAGTGGTGATAATAGAATTCACAACTGTGATTCTATGGGTCCACAGCTCCAAGCTGACATAGATTATATTGGAAACAGTAAGAAACAAACACAAAAAGACAATCCATGCTTTAAATCATATTTCAATGAAAAAGGTGTTACTGATGTAATGTGTCGCGGCAAGAGACTGCAGATGACAGAATTCAATTATCAGACAACCCTAGATACGGAAGATCATTCGCTCTCCGCACTCACCTAACAGGTGTGAGCAGTGCTATTGACATTGATATCCATAGGGAAATAATGGCAGGCATCTCTGAGATATGGTCCTGAAGAGTTGCCTTCAACTTCCAATTCAGAATTGTTTATGGGGGAAAGCAGTAGGTCCCATGGTACCTTAATCATGTAGGAAGAGCGACAGTGATTAATGATGGTGTTACATTATTTTCAACACAGGAGCAAATATGTTGCTGATCTTGGACATTATAGGCACTGATTACCATTATTCCATCTATTATGACAAATCCCCGAATAAACCCAGTTCATATATAGCCCACCAAAACTTCCAATCATTGTTGAAACTATGCAGATGCAGAGTGACAATCTCAGAAATGAAGAGTGCATAATCAAGTAGCAAATTGACAAGAAGAACATAGAAAACCTCTAGTATTTCTTCAGAGACTCATTACAAATAATCAGTTAAATAAGAAATCAGCTCAAGCATACAAAATCCTTTCCAGCAATCCAGGTTGTTCTATTTCTATCCTTAATTCAGATGCCAACATCTACTTTCAGAAGAAGCTGAAGGCAGTGATACC
Source organism: Populus alba (assembly GCF_005239225.2). Classification (NCBI taxonomy): domain Eukaryota; kingdom Viridiplantae; phylum Streptophyta; class Magnoliopsida; order Malpighiales; family Salicaceae; genus Populus; species Populus alba. The sequence goes on along the minus strand of NC_133300.1, from coordinate 6,634,922 downwards.
TTGAAAGTGCCTCTAACAGCATAGCTGGGAGACAAGATTACGTGCCCTAGCGTGACCATTTACCGAAGCAATTGCTTTTCAAGTGACACCACTAGCTAGCTATGTGACAACATCACCAGTATGGAATTGTTCCCACAGAATGGTTTAGTCACCATCTACTGAACAAATGATCTCAACAGGAGGATGGAAGATATGCACTGCCAGAGAATTCAATATCGTACAAAGGCACCAAGCCGCCAATCATAGCTAAACAGTAGAATTGATGTTATAGGTAAGATACAAGAAGGTGTAAAGATTCTAAGAAAAGATGAGAAATTCAAACCTGCCCCCGATAGTGGAGATGGCTGTAGTACTTCTTTTGGCTATCAATCTATCCGGGCCTGTTGGTCAGAAAGAACAGATCAACTTTTTGACAGAGGACTATCTCAATCTCACAGCAGCACAGCCCACATGTTCCTCGGGTATTGACCACAGACAATCAAGGCGATTAATCATCTGAAACGCAAGCAAATCAATAAACATAGCAAGTTGTTTGAAATATTCGATCATTTCAACATGGAAATATCCATGCAAGTCCATAGAAAGAAATCACCATCAATGGAAAACACTTTGGCTGCTATCTTTCAAGATCAACAACACTGTAGCTACTATCTTTCAGTAACCGACATGGATATCCTGATAATGAATTCTGTAAGCTGATGTTCTTCTCGGGTTATCAGTCCACAGGCGAAGTAGTTAAAATAAAAACTGTAATTCTTGACAAGAAGGAATTTAGCCTGATGTCCTTTCTCATGCTTAAGGAGGGGGTTGGTTATTAGGGTCTCAGTCCATCTCAAGAATCCTAAAAAGAAAATGAAATTCCCTGAATCTTATTGCATTTCACTGTGATATTTGCTTCAAGAATCTACACAAAACAACTCTGATTTTTAGCCTCCTATTTGAAACCTCTACTGATTCTACAGGACACTGTACTGTTCTCTTGACCATTCTCTGATTTAATATTTTAACAATCTGAAGTTCAAATGCCACAGTATTCAAAGATCTGCAAAAGATTTTGGTTTGGTTACAAAGGAGAGGGTCGAGCCAGAGACCTCTGAAGGGAGAGGGGGGCATATATGGATGCTGATTGAGCTACAAGCTCATAGGAAACACACAAACTAATCAATAACACAAGTAAAAAGCCATCAGTTTGTGCTTAAAAGAACAATTATTCATCTCTTTGAACACTTAAAACTTGTTTGAATCTTTTCAATGAATGTAGTTAGCTTCAGAGTACTGCACTATATCGTCACCGAAGTGGAACCCAGTAGCATACTTGACAGAATTTCTCGACCCTCCTCACGCAAGCAAAATGTCAATAGGAGGAGACATGAAACTCAAGGTGGGGGGGCACCTTGAAGTGCTTATCAAGGAGACAAAACTGGGTGCTCTTACTGTATAACATGAAGCACTTGCATGAACTGTTCTTATCCACTATAGGAAAAGAGCACCATTGTCTTGCAATTGGGGCACCTCGAGCATAGAATCTTTGCCACTCAACTTTTTCTTAGCATATATAGCAAAATACGACAAATTATTGCAGGGGGAGGATTTATTATACCAAAATAATTTTAATTGGACAATACAATCAAACTGGTTGAAGTAATTAATAAATTAGGAACTGATTAGTTTGGTTAAAATCATGTAACAGCTTCTTCCACACAAAAAAAATAACTCTTGACTTTATATATATATATATATATTGTGCAAGTGTGCATATGCTTATAATCTTGACTTTTCATTCTAATCAATCCAAAATGTTATTATTTAAATTTTTTTATATACCATAGTCCCGGTCTAGTTCATAAACCAACTCAAAATTCATGTCAAAAGTTAGGTGTATCAATGCAAAATGTTATAATTTTAATTTATTTTTTAAAATAAAATAATGTTGTATTGAAAAAAAAAATTGAATCTTATCTAAATTTTGATTAAATCAGGTTTTAACATGGTTTGACATGCAATACTACCTAAATAAGGTTTTAAATTACGAATCACTAACTTGAGTTTAATAATACTAATTTATATATCATTTATTCTTGTGCTAAATATAATTCTAGTTGGAATTTCTTGTCATTAAAGGAAAATATTTAATAAATGATTTAAATTGAAAATTAAAACCATATAAAGATCTTTGACAATATATGAGATAACAAAACTATAATAAAATAAGAGTAAAATTATAATTTTAAAATTTGAATTGGTATAACAAGCCGAAACTTAATCAACTTAAAACCTAAATTAATTTGAGTTAAAATAATTTAACTAACCCATTTAATTATGAAATTACGAGTTTAATTCTTAACTAATGTTAAAAATAGAAATTATTTATAAAAAAGGAAACTTATCCCTCTTTTTTGTTTATTGTGATGGTCAAATTAATCTCTTATGTTTTTCAAAAAAAAAGAAAAAAGATTATTTAGAGTTCTTTTGTCCTTGCATAAAATTCTATTCATCGACTTAAATTCTGTTCAAGTTTGTTGAGAATTGTGTTGCTGTGTTTTGTGCAGGTGAAGGGATGCACAATCAAGAACAACAATGCTGGTATTGAAGAACACGAATTACACACAAGGTGTTTGATAAAATGTCTCAGTAAGTATTTCATTAACTGCATGTCTTTAAATACATGAGAAAGCTTAACAAACATCCCTAGTTATCAGCCACTAACTGTAGTGGATAATATGCTGTCACTAGCCACTAACTATAGTGGAGAATATGCTGCCACTAATCTCAGCAACAACATCAGAAAAACAAGGGATTTACTTTAACAAAATCAAAACAGAAATGAAAGAAAAGAAAACAGACAATACTTGATTAAACAACATGAAACAAAATGTCAATTGTCTAACACTCCTCCTTGACATTTTGACGACAAATTCCAATCATTTGTCTTAATGTCTCAAATCTCTCTTTAGGTAGTGGTTTAGTAAATATATCTGCAAGTTGTTCTTCGGAAGAACAATGAATCAACATCACTTCATTAGATTGTTGAACTTCTCTAATAAAATGAAACTTGATTTTGATATGCTTTGTACGTCCATGAAAGACTGGATTCTTTGAAATTGATACTGCAGAACTGTTATCACACATGATTTTAGTAGCTTCAACCTGTTCATGTCCCAAATCCTTTAACATTTTTCTCAACCAAATTGCTTGGTTGACAGCAGCGGCAGCAGCAATGTACTCTGCTTCTGCAGTGGATTGAGCTGTTGTCTCTTGCTTCTTTGAACTCCAGGTGAAGACACCTGAATTGAGTGAGAATAAATACCCTGAAGTGCTTCTTGAATCATCAACACAGCCTCCCCAGTCACTGTCAGTATAGCCTCTTAGTTCCACAGCCCCTTCTGATGATCTTGGACAGAAAATACCAAGATCAATGGTACCTTTGATGTATCTAAGTATCCTTTTTGCTGCAATGAAATGAGTCTCCCTTGGAGAATGCATGAACCTTGAAAGAATACTCACAGCAAATAATATGTCAGGTCTACTTGCTGTAAGATATTGAAGGCTGCCAATTAAGCCTCTATACAAACTTTCATCCACTTTTTCAGATTCATCATCCTTGCTAAGCTTGATACTTGTTGTCATAGGAGTCCCCACTGGTTTACAATCCTCCATTTTGAATCTTTTTAGGATGTCTGAAGCATACTTCTTTTGGCATGTAAAAATGTCATTGCTGGATTGCATCACTTCCATTCCAAGGAAGTAATTCATCATTCCAAGGTCAGACATCTCAAACATCTTCTTCATTTCATCTTTGAATTCTTGGATCATTCCAAGTTCACTTCCTGTGATAAGCATATCATCTACGTAAATAGATACAATTAGAAAATGGTTACCACATGATTTCACATACAAAGTTGCTTCATTTTGGCTTCTGCTGAACCCAAGTTGAAGCAGATGTGTGTCCATTCTGTCATACCAAGCTCGGGGAGCTTGTTTCAACCCATACAAGGCCTTCTTAAGTAGATACACATGATCTTCTTTATCTTTAACAGCATACCCATCGGGTTGCTCTACAAGATTTCTTCAGCAAGAAATCCATTCAAGAAGGCAGACTTGACATCAAGTTGGTGAATCTGCCAAGAGTTATGTGCTGCAAGTGTAATGAGAAGTCTAATAGTATCATACCTTGCTACTGGAGCAAAGGTCTCTAGGTAGTCCACACCATATTGTTGAGCATAGCCCTTTACCACCAATCTAGCCTTGTGTTTGCATACTGACCCATCTGAATTGAGTTTTGTTTTGAAAACCCATCTTACACCTATCACCTTGCGATGCTTAGGCCTTTCAATCAGCTGCCATGTTGCATTTTTGTTTGATCAATTTCCATTTCTGCCTCCATTGCTCTCCTCCATGCTGGAAATTCTTGAGCTTCAGTATAGCTGGTTGGTTCTAGGATTGCCATGTTGCATCTTAGGTGAATATCTTCCAATGATCTTGTGCCTCTAACTGGAAAATCATCCACTGATTCATCAGCTACTGGCTGGGGCTGAATGGTGAATGGTTGATCAGAAATCATATTTTTCTGATGTTCCCAATCCCATGTGATTGCTTCATCAACCTTCACATCTCTGCTGAGAATTACCTTCTCTGTTTGTAAGCAAAGAATTCTGTATCCTTTGGTTGTTATTCCATAACCCACAAGAACTCCCTTTTGAGCTTTGTTGTCAAGTTTGCTCCTCTTTGGCTCAGCTATATGATAATAGCATATGCTGCCAAAGATTCGAAGATGATCTACAGCAGGTTTAACACCATTCCAGCCTTCGTATGGTGTCTTGTCCTCCAGTGCTTTGGTTGGAAGTCGGTTCAGCAAGTAAACAGAGGTATTGACTGCCTCTGCCCATAATTTGTTTGGCATTTTCTTTTCAAGTAAGAGACATCTAGCCATCTCCATTACTGTCATGTTCTTCCTCTCACATACACCATTTTGTTGTGGTGTGTATGGTGTAGTGTACTGGTGCACAATGCCTCTGCTGTTGCAAAACTCAAGAAACTGATTTGAAGTATATTCAGTACCATTGTCAGATCTTAAGCATTTAATTAGCATGTCACTTTGATTCTCAACTAAAGCTTTGAATGTTTGAAAGATTGTAAATACTTCACTCTTAAATTTGATGAAATACACCCAACACATCCTAGTATAATCATCAATAAAGAGAATGAAATACTTGTTACCACATAATGAGGCTGTCTTCATAGGTCCACACTCGTCAGTGTGGATGAGCTGAAGTTTTTGGCTGGCTCTCCATGCTTGCCTTTTAGGAAATGGTGGCCTTGATTGCTTGCCAAGTTGACATGTTTCACACAATTGAATCTCACCATTCAATATGGGCAATGCTGCAACCATTTCCTTTTGTTTCAAAATTGACAAGCCCTTTTGATTGAAATGTCCAAATCTTTTATGCCAAAGATTTGAAACATCCTGAGTAGCACTCACATATGCATGATTGGATACTTTATCCCAGTCAACAACAAAGCTTCTGTTTTTCATCTTTACACAGAACATTTGTTCTCCAGAAGGATCAAAGATAATGCATTTATGATCCTTAAACTGAAGAGAATAGTTTTTCTCCATCATTTGTCCAACACTCAACAAATTTTGACTGATTTCAGGTATAAATAACACATCAGGAATGATTTTGATACCTGAACTTGTTTGAACATTTACTGACCCTCTGCCTTTGACCTCCAGAAATTCTCCATTACCAACCTTTACTCTGGATTTGTAAGATTCATCAAGGGTTTTGAACATTCCAGCATCATTGCACAAATGATGTGTGCATCCACTGTCAATAAGCCAAGTATCAGTTGGATCATTTGTTGAGAAACAAGTGACAGCAAAGAATTGCTCCTCCTGTGTATCAACTTCATCTGCTAGGTGAGCTTGTTGAGGTTTTGGATCTGATTTTTTGAACTTGCAGACCTTTGTGATGTGCCCTGACTGCTTGCAATTTCCACAAATTGCATCTGGCCTCCACCAACAATATTTTTCTGAATGTGTGTTTTTTTTGCAGTGAGTGCAAGGAGGAAACTTCTTTTGTTTTGAAGCTTCACTAGTGCTGCCCCTTTCATTTCTGCCTTTGAATCTCAGATTAGGCAACTTCTTTCCTTTTCCAGCTTGTTGTTTTTGCACATAAAAGGCTCCTTCAGTCAATCTGTCTTGGCTGATTGTTCTTCGTTGCTCCTGTGCTTGAAGAGCACTCATTAGTTCACCTAATGAGATTTTACTGAGGTCCTTTGATTCTTCTAGAGAGGAGATTTTGGATTCAAACCTCTCAGGAAGAGTCACAAGAACCTTCTCCACAATCCTACTGTCAGGAAAGTCTTCTCCAGTAATCTGATGTTGTTGATAATTAGTGAAATTCGATCAGAATACTTAGAGATTGTTTCATCTTCTTGCATGTTAAGTGCCTCAAAATCTCTCTTCAAATTCAGCACTTGCATTTGCCTTGTTCTGTCACTGCCTTGGTATTCTTCTTTTAGTTTGTTCCAAGCCTCTTTGGCTGAATTGCATGCCATAATTCTGTAGAAAATGCTTTCTGCCACAGCATTTTGGATGATTGATTTTGCCTTGGATTTCTTTGTCTTTTCCTCACTGTTGAACTTGATTTGAGCCATGGTGGGATTTGTTGGTAAGGGAGCTACTGGTTTGTCTTCGGAAACAATTTCCCAAAGATCATAAGCTTCAAGAAAAGCTTGCATCTTCACTGACCAAATATGGTAGTTTTCACCAGTAAAAATAATAGGGGAGTTTAAAAGTAAGTTGTTGGATGTCATTTTTGAGATTTTGAAAAAAAAAAAGGTGTTTTGGTCCTGTAAGATCTGAGATGCTCTGATACCACTGTTGAGAATTGTGTTGCTGTGTTTTGTGCAGGTGAAGGGATGCACAATCAAGAACAACAATGCTGGTATTGAAGAACACGAATTACACACAAGGTGTTTGATAAAATGTCTCAGTAAGTATTTCATTAACTGCATGTCTTTAAATACATGAGAAAGCTTAACAAACATCCCTAGTTATCAGCCACTAACTGTAGTGGATAATATGCTGTCACTAGCCACTAACTATAGTGGAGAATATGCTGCCACTAATCTCAGCAACAACATCAGAAAAACAAGGGATTTACTTTAACAAAATCAAAACAGAAATGAAAGAAAAAAAAACAGACAATACTTGATTAAACAACATGAAACAAAATGTCAATTGTCTAACAAAGTTTAACAACACAAATGCATCATCTTTACAGAGGATTTGACAGTGTTAGGGAAGACGAAGAACACAAGGAACCCACCTTGCAAGCTCAAAATGATCTAATTAGTGTTCATAAGATGAGAAGGGGAAAAAACTATTTAGAGTTAACCAACAACATGTGATCATTTTCAAGGAACATTGGAATAATCATGCCATGAACATCCATATAACTTGGAAGAGATCCATGAACATCCATATAACTATTACAGGTTCTTTCACTTGGTAAACGAGTGTATCATGTCACCGTGATCTTCTGCAGCACTCCCGGCAGCCGTTTCATCCTCAACATTGTAACGAACTGTCCATCCATGGCTGACGCCAGGGAGTATTTTCACATGGCTATCAAACTGCAAAATATAGAAATCAGGTTTGATGCGTTGTGAGCATGAAATTTAGAGCCTCAACAGCAAGGGAAGCAGGAGAGTCCTCTTCAGCTTTTTCGATTAAGAAGAAACAAAGGGAATCTTACCGTTAAATTCTGTCTTAGATTTGAGCTTGTTCCAACTTGAGCAAGTTCGTGGCTATGGGGGAGAATGACTCAACTCCCCAGCAAGAACCTGCAGCACCAATGGAATCCATGCCTTTACTTCTTAGAGCAGCAATTAACAATTTCGCATCTTCATGTCCTTTTTGTCCTACAGATGTAAGAACACTGTCACTTAGTCTTTTTCTCGAACTCATGGATTTCACTACTATGACATCCCACAAATGGTGATGTCCATTGCTCTAGAAACTCACCGTGGCTATCAAAATCAGGCTTGCTTAGATCAACTGGATCACCATATAAAAAATCAGGGACCACCACAGAGAATCCAGCAGCTGCGAGCTTCCTTTCCAGGAAGAACAATGAAATTACATAAATATTTTGATGAGATCTGTGATAATTGTTAATATTGATTAAGCTAAGAGCTGTCTATATCAGGGCAAGTGTTCTTGAAGGTTTCCAAATCCCAGATTTCTTTTTTTTGGCATTAATCAAGGGGCAAAACAGTAACGAGTTTTAACTTTTAACAGTCAAATTCAAATTCAGCCTCCACAAATTTACCTGTAGGGATGAAGAAGCAAGTTCACACCCCACAAAAGATTTCACATTGAGAAATGGTTCAAAAACAAAGGTTACTGCTTATTGGATCTTCTGATGTCATTGTTTTCTTTTCCCCATTTTGAATTGAGTCTTAAAAATGGTCAAGGATTTCCTCTTTTTCCTTTTTTCAACATTATTATTTTGTTTGATGATGATTCTCTGTTAAACAACAAAGTCAAGAGCCATTGGAGATTATCTAGCTTCACTCTAGGTAGCACAGGAGAGAATTCTATTAGCTTTCCAGACCCTAACACCATCGTCTAAGTTCATCATACAATGAAAACTGCAAAAATCTAATGGATCAGACCTCAAATTTGGAGCTTCATAACTTGGAAAAGATGTTTGATGATAAAAAGCTATCAAATACCAACTTTGTAAATAAAACACAACCTGCAAACACACTCTTTACATCAAATAGAAAACACTAATTTTGTTACCCGCGCTCCACTGTGGGTAAAAAAATATTATATATTCAAGTTTTTTTAATGTATTTTTATAATTAAAAAAATTTAAGTAGATATCAAAAAGTTCATGCATACATATAATCATAAAAAACCAAAAGATAAATATAAATCAAGATATTTAATTTCACATGACAAACATATTAAAATGATTGAATAAAAATAAAACAAAAAAAATATGTATACAAGACTACATATATTAGAAATATTATCTAAAAATAAATATTTTTTATTTTAAAAAATATAGTTCATCTATACAAAAAAAAATCATAGATGAATCAGAAAAACCTCTTTAAAAAATTAAACGCATAACAAAAAAAAAAGCATCATCATTTAAAAGAGGCTCTCTAAACAAAATTAAAGAAAAAAGGGGTATTAATATAAATATAATTAATTTTTTTTAAGAAAAAAACAGCATTAATTTTTTTTTTTTTAAAAAAGAGAGAGTCAAACGCTGCTAGGCCTAGCATGTCAAGCCAGGCCAGCTCACCTGGCTCATTTCATCGAGGCCCAAGCGGGCCTATCGGAGCATGCCCGCATATCGAGCTCTTTTTTTAATTGTACCATGTTGTCCGCCCTAATGTTTTTTGAAAAAAAAATAGATGATGTGTTGTTTGTGTTCCCTAGCCATTGTGGTGGACAAAAAATTAAGATTTATGTTCTTTTAACCCAAACACTTGCTTTTCAACACATTTTTAACCCAAAACAATCAGAAACCATTATAAATCTATTCATGGCCATACAAAAAGGCCTAAAAAATTGAACTCTAACATGAAATCAAAAATTTATCCAAGCTTATATATGTTTTTCCATGAACCTTTAAAATACAAAAAACACCTAATATGAAATTTTTTTCATCAAAATGAAATAATTTAACATAAATATCATTTATTTTGATAGCTTAAATCAGTATTACGATATATTTCTTTCTGTATCGCTAGAAATTAGCGATTTCTCTCTTTTATCTTAACTAAAGACAACAAAAAACATCTGTACCAAAATAAAATTAGAAAATTTTTGAGGGATTGAAATTATATAATTTTTGTGATTTTTTAAGTTGGAGGACCAAAGTATATTTTTTTTTAGACTTATGACATACTACCCATATTTTTCGTGCTTTCATTTTAGTCCCTCTTCTTCTAGAATTAGTTATTCTTTAATTACAATTAAATCACCAAAAAAAAATTCGAGAATCAAATTGAAAAAATACAAAATTTTACACAATAGTAAAATATATGAAAATAAACGTTAAAAAAATGCAAAGTTAAAAACCCACACCCATTAGATTATAGGTAATCTCAAAACCAAACCCACCGCAAGCCAACAAAATGGAAATCAATAAATTGGAAAAAAAAAAAAAAAAAAGATGGTTTGATGGGCTCTTACCAAGAACATCAGAAATGAGAAGGATGGCAAGGTCGGCGTCTGAAGGGCCAGCAACACAGGTTTCCAGGCCACCAGTTTCTTGGACTATCCCTTCTCTATAACCTGGGGCCAGGTCTGGTGGATTCTCTCTAAACACTGAGAGCTTGACATGGTTTTACTATGATCGACTGTTAAACTAACAGGCTTCAGACCTGGAAATGAGTGAGGCACTGTTCTTGCAATGATACAGTACAAGGTTGAATCTGGTGATGCAACTTGGTGAGTTTTTGGACAAAACTACAGTTTTCCTTTGTCAAAGGAGGCAAGCTGTTAGAGGTCATCCCTGTTAGGTTGTGAGTTATAATTATTAATTGTTAATTGTGGTTCAATAGTTTGTTTTTTCCTTAAAAAAAAGTATAATATAAACTAGGTGATTTAATTTACAAAAACACCAAATATGAATTCTCTTATCAAATGCAACAATATGACGCAAATATCTTCTATTTTAGTGGTCTAAATAGGTGACAACAGTACATTTCTTTCTCTACTGTTGAAATCTAACGATTTCTTTCTATTTTCTCTCTCAATCAAGGATAAAAAAATAACAAAAATAAAATTTTGTATCAAAATAGAATTGAAAAAATTTCAAGGGACTGAAATTGTATAATTTTCATGATTTTTTAAGTTGGAGGACCAAAATGTATTTTTTTCAAAACTCATGACAAATTGCATTCAACCGAACCCCTATACTGAGTCCACCTTTCATTGGTAAACAACTTCTCTTGAATTATATTCTCTCAAGCTAGCTACTTTTTTCATTAATAGCTATCATTTTCCTAACATGATTATCCTTTTCAATGATGACTTACTTTCAAATACAAATTTATCCATCAATATCAAGCGTGCCAAATCAATTAATGACTCAACTATATAAGAAAACAAATATTTCTCATCATTTCTCTCTCTTTACTACGTGTAAGCTTAGGTTACCTCAAGTATTTATAAATATCACATGTCAACAAATAAAAAGAAAGGTTTATTCAAACTTCATTTGACTTTATTATTCTCATATTTTATGTACAACAATGTTCTTCTTGCCACACTTTTTTTTTTCCACACATAGATTTTACCCCTCTTATATTTACTAATTTAAATATTGAAGAGTCCTCTGTTCAATAAAAAAAAACTCATTTTAAAGGTACATCAACTCATAAATACAACTATAAAAAGTCTAGATCTTATTTGAAGTTTTTTTTTATATACATCAAGGGAAGAAAATGAGTAAAAAGAGCAATAACATATGTTTTTTCTTATTACTATTACTAAGAAGAGAATTTGGAAAATGAAAATGATCTTTTGGAGAAAGTTTAATGGAAACTTAGTTCTATACAAATGGCTTTTCATGGGAAAAAAAATACCTTGTGAATGTTAATTGTTATCATTATATACATAACTATCTACCACCACAATTGATTTTGCCCTGTTATAAATTAAATTAAGTTTGTTAGGCATTAAAAATATTTTTTGAACAACTCATACATTAATTGAAATAAAAAAAAAATAAAACTATAGAAGATCTTGAACATACATTTTTATATATTTTAGTATATTCAAATAAATTAAATATTTTTTTTAAAGAGTGATTTTAAGATTTGAATCTAAAAAATCAATGAAAGAAGCATTATCATATAATATGTTAAACAAGGGATAGAAAGATGATGCATGTGGTTAATACAATAAATGAAAAAATATATATTAAATGATAAATAAATAAAAAATCATGGGAAGCTAATTAAAGACTAAAGTGGGAAAACATTTTTTTTTTTCAATAAGGAGTAAAAGATGGATATAAATGCAAATATTGTACCTCTAATATCCACCTTTTATTTTTATGTATTTTCTTTATTTATCTTGGAGATTCATTATGATTATTAAGTACATATAATTTTCATTTTTATAAATTCATAGTAAAAATACAACTACTTTAAACTAATTTAATAAAATAATTAAAAATAGATTACAAAAATTTCTTGGAGGTATATAAAATTATAGAAACCATTAAAAAAATTTACTTTTTTAGAAAATAGTTAAACTAGATATTTTAGAAAAATAAAAGAGATGATATTAACTAAAAATTACATTTAAAAGAAACTAATAAAAGAAACCACTCTATGATCAAAACTTATTTTTATACAATTTTATGGTAGTTCAAATAAATATTCGTTGCGATTGCGATGATTAATATTTTCAAGTAAAAAAATAATTTTTATTTTTTATGAATTACAATAATAATCTACTGTGTTTGTTTGTTTTTTCTTAGAATTTATATTTTGATCCTTCAATTTTTTTTCCTTTAACATTGCAATAGTCTAGGTTTCGACTTCTTGGGTTGTTTTATATACCTATGAATAGAGAACTTGAGGTGTTGAGTAAATATTTCGTTGCTTATTTTTATGCTCAATTTGCAAAATAAAATTTATATTTTATTGATTTAGAGCAATTAAGACTTGGAGGATCAAATTTGAGGCTTTGAAAACTTTTTTAGCACCTTTAATTTTATCCCATCTAGGACTGGTTTGCTTGGGCAGAACAAATATTTATATATATATTTTTTTAATTTTTGGTTATTTTTTTTTTCAAACTAACTTTATAGTTTATTCTTATTGCCTAGATATAAGGATCTTACAGTATCAAAAAAAAGTTTTAATACTCAGTTTGTCAAAATATATTTAAATTATATTGATAAATAGCAATTAGGGCTTAAGTGCCCAATTTGATTGTGTAACAAATATAGAGAACTAAAGTTAACAAACAAGGTTAAAAGTATAATGCGTGCATTGCACATGTTAGAGAGTAAAGAAGGTCGCGGTGCTCTAATAGAGCATCCAACATCCCCTACAATTGATGCGTCTTGGAGTGCTCTTCGTGGTGAAGTGACATTTATATGTGATTTTTAACAACCTTTTCTTTTTTCTTTTTCTCTTTTGTCTTTTTTCTTCTCGAAATTTATACTAGTTTTACAAAATTCCAGAGTTTCCTTTTTATTTTATTGTCATTTCAAATTTAATCCTTATTTTTTTTATTACTAAATTTTTGTTATGGATCTTTTCTAAAATTTAAAATTGTTTTCAATTTGATCCTTCAATAAAAAATTACAACTTATTCTTTAATTTTATTTTTTAAATTTAGTCCTCATTTTTATAATTTCTATTTTTACTTTTTATTCCTTTTATGAAATTAAGTTTTCTTTTCAAATGCATCCTTCTATTCAAAAATATAAATATCTTTTTTTATTTGTTTTAATATGGTTCTTGTTTTTTTGATTGTCACCAGGATTTTCTATCATGACTCGAGGTCATTAAGCATACCCTCTTTAATAAATCTGAAATAAAGCACTAAGTTTTACTTATAAGTTGAATCATTTTGATGTAATTTGAGTTATCTAAACAGAGGAATTAGTTTCCCAAAACAAAAGGTGAGAAATCATCCATAAGTTCAAGTTATGGTAAAAGTACTTCTTCCTCCCGAGCCCTAACGTCTACCTCCTTAATTGGATGCTTAGATTGCTGAGCGAACTCACTGTATAGGCAACAGAAATTGAATGTCCTTCGCCCTAATGAATCCCACAGAGGACTTTGATCGCTTGACAGTGACACGTCTTTTACAACCTGAACCACACAATGCAGACAGCATCGAGCATGCGCTATGCATAGCTAGCCGTAGGCAAAGGACCAAACCCTACGCGAAGGACTATCTGCATCTACATGACGCATGATTTGAGGCAAGAAGTGGCTGCAAGTTCAATGGATTGCTGGGATTATTGACTGGTTTTGTTTCTGCTAGCATGCATCTGGCCTGATTAGGTGTTTTCAGCTGCTAAGCTTTTGCAACAGAGATGGAGTCGGGAGTGGACTTCTGTCACATTCTTGAAGCTATAGCCTTCTTGTGCCTAGAGGCCCTAGCTAGAACAGAGGGCGTTCTCTTCCTTTTTCTCTCAAAAGATAGTGCTGTTCTTCTTCCTAGCTCTTAAAAGTAATACAGCACTCCACATGAACCAATTACGTACGTGAGTTGAGGCTGGACAGATCGACACTCTCCTCTCCATGAAGATATATATATATATATATATGTTTGGTGGAAGGGACAACTTCCTGTGAGAGATCTTGATCCTCCACCTTGACAACTCCATTAGAGTGAGGTTAGGCAAAGTGAACACTTCCAGAACTTTCGACGTGTTTGTATTTATATTAGCTAATCCGCGCTCCATTACGATTCACACGTTTTTTTCTGGATATAGAAGTTTTTTCAACGTGTTTTTTAACGTAAAGTTCTAAATATAAATCAAAAAATTTATGCAGAGATTTAATTAAATAACTTGATAGATATTTGTGTACATAAACAAAAAAAAAAAATTGTTAATAATAACTAAAAAACAAAATTAATCTGTAATATGAAAAATTTAGCTAGATATATTCACTGAATTTATTTATTTATTAAATCAAATAATAATAGAAAAACTTTAAGGATGATTTAAAAAAAAAACCAAATTGCCAGCCATTCCCATCTTTTCTTCAAAGAACAGAAGTGTAATTAAATCAAATAGTCTTAGGTGTCCGCGTGCATACTGATATCTACAGACGCTATTTATTGTTTCTGCTAATATCTTGGTCCGCAACGCTTTCTTCATCCCATTTAGCATCGTTTCAAGGAACTGGGAATCGTTTACACACTCCATCAATAAAGTTAAAGAAGAAGAAAGTCATAAAAACTACTCACTGGTCCAAGACCCGCAGGTGGTCCATGATCATCCGACTGACCTTATCTCCTCCAAAATGGAGGTCTAGAAAGCGCTGAGGCGATCGGGAAAGAACAGCAGAGAAAAAGGAGGGGGAAATATCATACATCTGAGCACTCTGCTCTATCATCGAAGGAATAAAAACAAATTTGCAGCAGCAGGCGGGAGAGAGTCACAGGACATGGAGGTCAAGAGGGTAATGAAATAGCTTATGATGTGATGACACTGCCCCTTCCGATTTATCATTCTAGTACTTGCATACAATTATTCACCATCCATGGCGGTTTTTTAGATTTTCTTTTTTATGGAGAATCTTTCTTTCGTGTACACGGGCTATCATGCAAGGTAACAACGACAAAACAATAGAAAGCATAAAAAATTCCCATTTCTTCTTTCCCATTCCTTGCAAGAGTCTGGCAAGTGGTGAACCAGCTTTTCTCTTTTAACATGGTGTCCAGTCACGTTTCAACAAGTTTTAGCAGCTATCATAAGTGCATGTTATTGCAGTGGCAGTGCGAAGCCATAGACGTTTGTCCATGAAATCAGCTTCATGATCCACCAGTCCCCACACTACTCATCAGCCACAGCTCACAAGATCACACAACAACAGAATCTTATTCACTTTATCCATTACAGACACATAAAAAACTTTGATACATAGGACAAGAGGAACAAGACCACAACAGCAAAGATAAACACACTCAACTCAAGCACTCCACTACTGCTACGAACACACCTCCACACTCTTCAAGTATTGATGCAGATGAACCTGACAAGACCGTCTTAGGGACTGACTTCACAGCACAGCTATGGTCACATGTCTCGACACTGTGCGGGTACCGGAGCCAGCCAGGGTAGAATGAGTGAAAACAAACAAGCCTTTATTGAGATCATCTGAACAAAGAGCGGACCCCAGCAAAAGGAGTTTTCTCTCGCACCAGGAGTTTTCTTTGAACTACTTTCTAATAGGAGTTCGATGCCGGCATGATTTGTGTGGGGGTAAAGAGACAGAGACAAGAGCAATGAAATCAAAGAAAAAGAGAAGGGTGGATAGTGGGACCCGGATTACCTAACGCGCATGCACTAAATCCATGGGGGTTCTCAACACTGAAGAAAAGGAAGTCTTCATTTACAGCACAGCCCACCTCTACAAACAACCCATGCGTTCAAGTCCTTTGTGACTTTTGTTAACCTTTAATCCACAATAAGGCTAAAAGATAATCATTTACGGTCAACAAACAAACGCAAATTTTCTTCACCTTTGCGAGCAAAACAGCCATATCATCCCACCACTACTCTCCTTTTATTGGCCCATTATATACAAGCTGTTGGGGAACAAAAGCAGGAAAAGGAGCCCCCACATGAGAAAAGCTAATATAGTGATTTCAAACCCATCAATCATTCAAACCAAGAATTCTTGAGGTTCTACCTCTTTCATCCTTCCTTCCTTCCTTCCACTTTTTAGCTAACATGATAACATGGAAGGAGGAAAAACACTTAAAGGTAGCTCACTCCTACAGTTTTGGCCTTGAGCTTCAAAGACTTCAAGTAATCTATAGCTTCATCAAGGACCAACAATGGTTCTTTATCCTTTGCACCAGGGATTATGCTCTCCAGAATTTTCAACGTTGCACGAATCTTGTCCTTTCTAAATTGCTTGCTGCTCAAAATGGAAATCATTTCCCCATCTTGGCTTTGCCGTTTAGCATAGTTCGATTCCATATCATCGTCGTATCCATGAAATCTTTCCACTTTTACTGAACTAGCAGAGTCTACTAGTGATGATTTTTTGTACCCGCCATCCATCAATTTCTGCCGTTTGTTTGGGCCATCAGAACTAGTACCTTCCTCCTCTATTATTTTCTCTGCCTGTTCTTGTGTCCCGTGACTTTTAATCAGAATGGGAGAGTGGCCAGTACTCCTTACCTCATCGTCGTCACTATCATCACCATCATCATCACTGCCACCACCATTTTCATCATAGTAGTCATCATCTGAGTATAGCAGGGCATTAATTTCTTCAGTGTCCTCATGCATCTCACTCTCTTCACTAGTAAAGTGATTCTCGTCTGATACTTCAGGCAACTTCATCAGCTTTGTCTGGTCCATTCTTGCAGCATATTCGTTGTGGTCAAAATAACCCGGAATTGGCTTTGCATCAGTTGCAGTTGGTTTTGGGACAGGAGGGCCAAAGGAACTATAGATCAACCTTTGTTCATTACCAGACTGATCGAAAACAAGGAACCTTCTCTGGCATCCAGGGATTGGATTTCGCACACCCTCCCTAACCAAACCCATAAGAAAACAGAGACAAATTTTCTCTGACATATGGATTTGTAGCGAGAAGAAAATTCTGGAAGTTAGAGGGTAAACACTGAGGCAACCCGTAGGCTTCATTGCCTTGTTGTGTCATGAAATTTGGAGTGCTTGAAACTGCCAGCCCTGGCATTGCCATATTTGCAGAAGTCATGCGCGTGCCAGGGTTCATACATTCTGGCAAACATTGTAGTTGCGCAGGATCCAATGATGTGGTCATGCAATCGAAATTAGGCAATTTCCGAGTAGAATGTGGTGGAGAAAGCCAGGAACCTTCAGCCTTAACCATCCAACCAAAAGAATTACCTGCTGGTGAAATTAGAAAAGACAAATAAATTAGTCTCTGGAGAAGAATCCGTTACCATTTTAGCTCCAGACCCAGTTGTATGAAATCACAAACATACCGAGAGTTACGCTTTGATCTGCAATGTGCGATTAATTTCTGCTTCTTTTAGGAATAAGAAAGAGAAAAGGAAAAACTACAAATTGCAGCTTGATAATATAACAAAAACGCGGAGTCAAACTACGTGACAGGTTTGAGCAAATGACGGAAGTATTCAGCCTGGAAAAAGCACAGAAACAAGGAATGAATTATTATCGTTCCCAAACACTGAGCAAAAATAAATCCAAGGACTCTTACAGACAAAATATATACGAAGTTAACTCTTTGACAAGCATACTTTCCTGGAAGTGCCAATTAATTGCATCACGCAAACAGTTAGCTATTAAAAGAATCATTGAATGTTTTGTACTAACCTGGCAATCCTGTAATGGTCGATAGCATGCAATAACTCTAACTATAATTGTTGGTTTTCCAGCAATTCCATTCTCGTATTTCAGGGCCCGAAATCTTGATTGACTTGCTGCTTGGCACACCATAACTTCTTTCGACCACTTAAAACTCAAACTATCCAGATGTAGGTTACAACACAAAACAATTACCTAATAATTCAAAGCAGGACAAAGGAAACCTTGTTACAAAGATCTAAGATGTGCTGGCCTTGGAATGACAGCAAAAGGAGCAGGAGACGTTTCAGAGACAGAAAACTTGAATTGGAAAAAAACAGAACGGGAATCAGACAGAAAGAGAAACTGAGGAAAGTTAAATTGTTTTCTAGTTATCTTTTCAGATAATCCTATAAATGTCACAATAAAAAATGAAAAACTGATTCAATCCCATCAACAGTTTTTGTGAAGAATGACAGGGCAAGAGTCTAAAAATTCAAGTTCACTAGAAAAGTGATTTACAGAATAACCCTGCAATACAAGTTCAAGCGCATGACTTTGCGGAACACGTCAACTGGTGGACTCAACCAAGGCATATTGTTTTCCTTCAGTTCAATAGTGAGTAATACTCAGATATCTACTCTTTATATATGGCCAGATTTCCTGCAAAGGATAAAATTAAAAGAAAAAGATGAGAGCTAGACGGTAGATGATACAATCGCGATAGAAATGCATTAAGATGATAAAACATGTGGAACTGACTCGTAAAAATTCTATACAAATTTAAACAATCGCAATCAAATTTGATGTCACCATGAAACTACAGCTAAATAACTGTGCTTCATAAACTCCCCTCGTCAACACCAAGAAACAAGATTTAATCATCATATTCTGCTTTCTTGTTCTACCATTTTCGACCAACTTAAGATCCCATAAAGATAACAACGATGACAAAAACAAGCCGGCGAAACTGAACTTCCAGGTTTTCTTTACAAAACAAAAGGGCATGCACATGAACATGATTGAAGTCTTTCAATGTTCAATATACCAGGCGAACAAAATCCTAAAATTGGCATCTATCACGACATCCTATCTTCCCACCAAGCTAAAGCAACCAAGAAAATCGTAACTCAGATAAATATTGACGCAAGTTAAATTCAACCACTCTCTCTTTTCTCCTCGCTATCAATTAATCTCAACAAGAAAGCAGGCAAATCCAAGTTCTCTCCTGAATTAACCAAACCCCATGTGGTAAAATCTGGAATTTTTTACATAAAATAAACCAAAAGCACCAAACAGAAAAACAAAGACCCATCAAGAAAAAATGAAGATAAAACCAAAAAAACAGCTGAAAAAAAATGACAAATTAAACAGCAATCCAACAAACATATCAAGCAAAAAAGAACACAGCAAGAAAAAGAACCCAGAAAGAGAAAATTAAGAAATCTATAGCTGAATCACTTACAGTGAAAAATATAGTACCGGTAGGATCTTTGCTTGCTCAGATCCAAATGCACAAAGAGTTGAGTTGACTCAAAAGGAAATCTTAAAAACACTGAAAGATTACAGAGAGAGAGAGAGAGAGAGAGAGAGAGAGAGAGAGAGGGAACAGTAAAAAGTGGAAGTACAAGATGAAGGTTATGTCTAAAGAATTGAGCGTGCTAAGAGATGTTAAGATTTTATAGAGCTTTGCATGACCATTTTGCCCCTTTACTCTTATAGAATAGTAGTTGACCTGTGTCCTTGGTTAAGCTAACCTAACATTAGTTATTTATTTACCGTTGATGGAGGAACGCTAGCGCCCCCCCTCCCCCCACCTCTCTCTCTCTCTCTCTCTCTCTCGTTGGACCTTTTTTTTTTCTTTAAGATAATTTTTTGAAATGATTTTTATCATGTAAAATAGATTGAGTTACAGAAAAAATGTTCTTTTTTCTATAAATGTAATAAATGTGAAATAATTTAGAAGGCAATTGATTTTTAGTCTTAAGAGATTATTTAAGTGAAGTATAGTGAGTGTTTGGAAATATAGTTATACCCGTGTTTCTAAAACATTTTAATTTTTTTGGTTAAAAATTAATTTTTTTTATATATTTTAGATTATTTTAATGCGCTTGATCTCAAAAATAAATTTTTTTAAATGAAAAAATATCATTTTAATGCATTTTGATATAAAAAAAATATTTTAAAAAATAACCACAACTAAACTCTCAAATATATTTGATCATAAAATGCCAAATAAGTATAAAGCTAGGGGAAAGAATTGTGTGGGTGATTTATATAATTTAAATAGGAGCATTTTATATTGCTAGGAGGTCCAAATTTTGGACTTGAATCCCGTGTCATTTACGGAAATTATATATGGTGATAATAAAAAGAACATAAGAAAAGAAAATAAATGGGATTTGTCTAAAATAAACCTTTTTTCCAAATGGCTAGGATTTTCCAGCATTTCTACCTATACAAATTGAATTTTTCAGCAAAGATCCACTTAAACTCAGTGTTGTCCCGGTCTTGTTTTGATCTAATTAGTCTTAATTAACACACTTTTTTATATATTTTTTTGAGTTTTCATGACTCGATCATACAAGTTTCTAGAGAAGAAGATTCCTTTTTTTGTTTTTTTTTAATAGAAAAACCATTATTAATATTTTTCATCGACAACATATATGACACAACAATTATAGCATAACACATTAACTAAGAGTCACCATGGTAAGCCAAACCAATACAACCCTAATTTTTCAACCAATTATACAATCTTTTCTCCTTGAAGAAATTTCAATGCATGAATGTATAGATACATTCAATCTTCCATGCAAAGAGTAATTTTAGCTAGTTTTAATATCATCATAAACACAATTAAAAAGCAAATTCTAATAAGAAAAGCCACCCAAGTTTTATAAAAACCATGCAAAACAACTGAAAGTCAAGTTGGATACGCCCACCTTAGCCCTTGATTTTTTTTTTCTTTTCTTATATATATTAACTTAAGCATTAGAGAATGTTTTGTTCCTTAATAGACTTATATTTTTAGGATAGTCAAGTCATCAACCCAGCCATGAAAATCTAATTTTTATATAGTGTTTTTTCATGACTTCATATGTGGTGTTGTCATTAAAAAGTATAATAAAAGGCTAGTTTATTTTTTTCACTCTTCATCAAAAATATTTTCATGACTGATAAAACTCCTGATTAGATTATTCATATTTTGCTAAATATTTTGGCTAAGTTAATTAAATTATTAAAAACTTGACTAAGTCGGTCAATTTTTATCCAGTCAAAATTTAATCAATTTAATTAAAACTCTAGTCTAGATCCTGCTTTGAGTACTAATTTTTTTTTATATGAATTAACCTATCGTATATATCGGTCATGAAACTTTTTTTCAAATATGACATTTCATTTCTAGATCTGTAATCTATAATCTTTTCATTTAGATAATGTAATTTCTTTATGTTCTTTGATAGTTAACTAACTATATATATTTTATGTTGAATTAATGACATTTCAACATTGAAAGAAAATTAACCAATTTATATTGTGAATTATTACATGAATTGTAGATTTATGGGATGTTACAAATAAATTTAGAAGTGGAGAATGGGACTTAACAAATAGGCAAAATTCCAAGGTGTAACTTTATATTTTGTGAGATTGATTGATTTCATCTCTTTTATACCTTTTGTGGACAATATTATTGTTTGTGATATTTTTTAATAGTGTTTTTAATTGAAATTTTATAAAAATAATGTTTTTTTATTTTTAATATCAGTGTATTAAAATTATTAAAAACACTTAAAATATCAATTTAATAATTTTTTAAATAAAAAATACCTTAAAAATTAAAAAAAATACCACAATATCAAACAACAGTATATAATGTTTGTTTTTAAAAATATGAAAGTGGTTATTTTTCAAACCATTTTTTAATTGTAAATACATCAATACACATAAACACACACACACACACACATATATATATATATGCATCGATATTATATATATTTTTTTTAAAATTTGATTTTAATATAAAAATATCAAAAACAATTTAGAATCATAAAAAAATTAATTCAAAATAAAAAAATTTAAAAATATTTTTTTAAACGTAAAAACAAAAACAGAGTTACCATAACTCAATTACAAGCCACGCGCAGCACACTCTTAGGCATAGGGCCCTCTTCCAACAAAAACAGCAATAATAATAGGCATTCATGGAAAGCTACCGTGATCAGTTTCTTGCAAGTGGAAATATCTCTTTACTTTTTTTATTATATTGTCTCCTTGTTATTTTGTTTCTTAGATTTTTATTTTTCCAAGGAATCATGGGCCCCTAGTCAGAGCATGGAATGGACTTTTATCATGGGCCCTTCAATAGAAAGGTAGGCCAAATTTGGGCTGGGCCACACCAGGCCTTACCCTGGTGCCTTCCTTGCTGAAATGATTGCTTTTATTCCAATAATGATAATAAACAACCTTGAATCATGTAGACATTAACATGTGCCCTTCCTCATAATTATCATCCCTACTGATGGCTAATAAAATAATTAAAATTCTCATTAACCTTTAAAGCATAGTTTTTAGTTCCGGTTTGGTTTAAGATTCGGATTTTAGGTTTTGACCCGGTTGTCGAGTCAATTTTTTTTTAATCAAAACAACATCGTTTTAGTAAAAAAAAAAAAAATAACAGATTGAAACCAGGTCATGGGGTCAATCAGGTCACACTGAGTTTTTTTTATTTTTTTAACCTGGTCTTATTCCAGCTTCGGATTTATCAAGTTGGGTTTTAAAACTATAATCTAAAAGTAAAAAAGATCTACATGCACATTGATCTCATAAAAATATAAAAAATAATTATTAGTTTTTAATAGTAGAGAGCACCCATGTAAAAAGAAAGCCTATATAATAACAAAAATCAATAATCTATGAATTATTTTATAATTTATGGATAGTAAAACCCATGGCTTGGTACAATGTTGCTTAGAGTGGAGGGAACAAGAATCATAGGGATAACTTATATTTAATCAAATCATCATAAGGCCTTCCCTTTTTGAGGCAATCATATATGCTCCAAATTTTTCATCAGATGGTGCCAGGATATAAGGGGATTCCACTCATCTTAATTTTGCCTCTAAATTCTATAATAATAATTAAATCAATTGCTTGTATTACACCTTTTTTT
Organism: Populus alba; assembly: GCF_005239225.2. Lineage (NCBI taxonomy): Eukaryota > Viridiplantae > Streptophyta > Magnoliopsida > Malpighiales > Salicaceae > Populus > Populus alba. The sequence goes on along the minus strand of NC_133300.1, from coordinate 6,611,702 downwards.
TCACATAATTTTTTATAGCTCGCTTTAATGTTGTAGCAATGATTATTTTTTAAAGTGATTTTTACTTAAAAATAGATCGAAAAAATATTTTTAATTTTTTTTACATCAACACGTCAACACAATTTGAAAACAAAAAAAAATTAATTTAAAATAATAAAAAATTAATTTTTTTAAAAAATTTTAAAATATAAAAACAAACATATTAATAAAAAGAATTCATCATATTGATAATCTTTCATGTTTCAGGAGTGCGTAAATCCATGTTAATCACGTAAAAATTGTCAAGATAATAATTTCTATATGCATTTTTCTCCTTTTAAATTAAACTATACATTGTCACAAGGCCTTATTATATAAGTTAAATAAACTATATCGGTCTATTTTTTTTAAAATTATCAAGATATATGGATCAATTTCAACCTTATATCTCGTCTGGTGTATTTATAAGGAATTGTAATAAAACATGAATTATTAATTTGATAAATTGTGTTTTTAAACTATTATTTCTTGAGTAAATTAAAGTCTTTTATCAGCTTTTATCGTAAAAAAATGCTCTATATGACATCGTATAAAGCATTTTAGTTGATAGTCAAAGTAATAGTCTGGATTTTATTTTACCATAATTCTAATAATTTACGGATAAAATATGCTATTAAACCAATTTAAACATATAATTTTGTAAAGTTATACTCTTTTTGGAGTCTATTTGTTTATGACCTAAAGAAACAAACACAGTCCCAATGGTTTATATTTCAAGTATTGATCATACCTTTCCTTGTTCCCCCACCCTCATGGGGAAAAAAAGTAGTATCAACTTTAGGCCCTAATATTAAAATATGGTCCCACGCATCCCTGAGTTTTTGGCAATTTACTTTCTAAAAGTTTTATTTTAAGATCCAGTTTGGTACTATGATTTGATTGTATTTTTAAAAAAAATTTTTAGTTTTAAATTAATTTTTTTAGATCGTTTTGAAGTGCTGATATCAAAAATAAATTTTTTAAAAAATATATATTATTTTGATATATTTTCAAGCAAAAAATATTCTGAAAAATAACCTCTATTACGTTCTAAATATACACTCCTTAATTCAAGTAAACATTGATCGCTCAAGTAATAGTTGAAATTTGCTTTTTAAAAGTACTTTTTAGATACTTTTGGTTTTACGATTCAGTCGTATTTTTAAAATTTTTTGATTTTTTTTTACTTTTAAATTAGTTTTTTAGATTATTTTGATATATTGATATCAAAAATAAATTTTTAAAAATAAAAAAAATATTATTTTAATATATTTTCAAGTGAAAAACACTCTAAAAAGCAATCTTCACCACACTACAACCAGGCAATCGTTGATTTGAGTAAACATTGTACGCGTGTGTGCATATAAAATGTTGTAATGAGTCAATACAATGTTGTAATGCACTTGATTCATGTATTTACCTAAAATTAAAGCAAAACCGAGTAACTTTAGTGATGTAATTAGAGGCAAATGTGGCTTTTGAAAGTGATGATTAGTGGAGATAAAACGGGCACGGGCTGTGTATGATATTGATGTTTTCTAGTGGACGATAAAGAAGTTCTACACACATAAAATATAGATTTTTTGAAGGAAAAAGCCTTGATAAAGATAATAGAAAAAAAGTTAAAAAAAGAAAGGTTAATCTTGAAAGAAAATAAAGATTATATTATACATAAATCTAGTGCTTTGCAGCCCACCCTGCCTCCTTTCACCTTGAGTCTTCATTGTTAAGTGTCCGACAAACGGAATAATTTAGCATTCGACTGTGAGAGGAAACCTTTTTTCCACCGCAGGCCTTGAAAACTTTAGCTGCCGTGATAATTGGCGGAGGAGAAATAAAGTAACTTGACCAAGCATGGTCGGATTTCTCAACTCTCGTCGGTGAGAGGCAATCAGCTCATCTGAGAAGAGAATAGGTTCATGGCTAGGCAGCAGGCGCTGTGTCAAGAGGCCTAGCAAGATGAGCTGCAGATTTCATGGCTGCCAGAAGTTGCAGGAGTTTGAAGGGGATTTTTCAATAGAAATTATTGTTGTCCAACCTCATCTATTGAGGACAGTAATCATCAACAACTGGGTTTCGAGGCCATTTGTTTTTTTTTTTTGGGGTTAAAATTATGTTTAGCTAGGTTTTAAAACCGTGTTTGATGTGAAAAAGTTTTAAATTGGTGTTTTTTATATTGTTTTTTTTTTAATATTTTTAATGTATTGATGTTAAAAAAATAAAAAAATATTTTGATGTTTTTTTTTTTAAAAATAAAAATCAACATTTTCTATGATTAAAGGTTTTGATCTCCTATTTGGTGGGTGATCCTTTCCATGATATCATGTTTCGTCATTACAAGACTAGATATAAAGATGGTAAGAAATAGAATAATAAAGTTTACAAATACTGACTTTTTAATAAATAAACATTTAAATTTTTTGTATTAAATGTAAAAGTTGTGAGACTTTACTTGAAATTCGACTTAAATAAAAATTTATGTTATTAAATTAGATTAATTATTTGTATTAAAATAATACTGTTTTATTTTTATATATATATTTATCTGATTGGATTTGATTATATCAATTGGATTATTAAAACATGATATAATCAACAATTTAGATCAATTTTTTTTTTTTCATCTCCATTTAAAAAATTAATTTGAGTTAGATTTCTAGCTTTGTATTTCTCAAATTAACTTATTACAAGCAGTTTCAATATCACTTGCATCTCATGAATTGAAAGTAATGTATGGTAACATGATATTACTTAATCCTTCCAAAAAAAAAAAAAACATAATATTACTTAAGATTGCATTTACTTTTTAATACTATAGGATTAGTGGCCACATCCGCAAGATAATTCTGAGTTTTGGTTTGAAAACTAACAGAAAAGAAATGTGATTGTGGCTGTAGAATCACCCCACCAATAATGAGCGCTTTGGCATATTGATTCACGTGCAGCAAAGATATAATGCAGCATCATTGTTCAAACCATGGTGGTTGAGTTTTTCAAGCTCCTGCTGCTAATGAAAACTTGCTGTAGAAGGGAGTTTGGTCCACCAAAATGGCTGATGAGAGGCTCAAACCATCAAGAACACACGGCATCTGGGCATATCACGTCTGCATTGGAGGGTGAAAACGAATGATTGAGCTTGCTGGGACATCATTTCCGGCGAGCTGTATTATGATCCTAAGATCTAATTATGATCCCATCTGGGTTTATCATTTATTTCTCTCCTTACATCCTCAGCTATGATGAACTTCCATGTGTTACTGTTATGGCCCAACTTGGAGCTTGGTTTTCAAGCCCTAGCACCCTCGATTCGAAAGCTGTTGAGGCTCGATTTTGCTCCAATGGATGCTAGGGCTTGTGCCTGCCAAGGTCCAGCAAGTTTTCCGCCAAGAGCCCAGGACTCAGGAGGCTTAGGAAGAGGGGAGAGGTTTTCAAACCAGGAAGAAGAACATTTGACGTTGTACATTTCTGTCTTTAAAATCTGGAAAGATTTTCATACTTGAGAGTATGATCTCGAAATCAGACTAGCTTTCTGTAATTTTGCAGTATATTTCACCACTGATCATCACCACATGAGGAATTAATTAATATTATTGGATAACTGTAGTGGCCATTGTTCATCCATGAATGTTCAACCACACTCTTAAACAAATAATGAAGGGGGGAAATTATATTGCTACCAACATGTAATCAAAGTTGAACAAATAAATCAAGCTTGAGTGCTTGTTCTACTGCCTTCCTTCAGTTTAGATCAATCTTTAGCTATCTTCTTCATCGTAATAATTGATTAGAAATCTTTAAGTAATTTCCGAACTTGTTCTAATGTGACAAATAGCACAACAGTAAAAGGTCCTTGTCTAGAAATTGTAGGGATAAAGCCCTTATACAAGGCCATAGGACCCTCTGCCTTGACAGTCTTCATTGCACAATCTAATGCGTCCTTGTAAGGTGGTTCAACCCCGGGCTCAACCTTCATGTTCATAATTCTAGTCTTGATCACATCAATTGGGTTTGAAGCAACGGAAGCCACAAAACCAGCCAAAAAATTGCTGAAACATGGGTGCCGATCCCATCACTCATCAAACCCTTCTCCAAGATCATCTCCTTGGCTTGATCATATGATGCAAGCTGTGACGCCATCACAATCATCGCTCGGTTGACTGTAAGACTCGAACCCCGCCACAGGCTAGCGACACCCTCCTGCTTTTGACATTTGACTTAAGGCATCGACAACACTCTTGTAGTTTCTACGCTGTTCAATTGGGAGACGTCCATCAGCCTGCATGCGGACCATGGCTACATCAGGAGGGTTACCAACAGCACCGAAGATTAGCCCAGCCACGATCTTACGTACAAGTGGCATGGTATTAGTATCTGGATCCATCCATTTATGTTTGAGGACATCATAAAGGCCCATACGGGTGGTGGAGTATAAGGTTTGGCGGAGGATGGTAGCGGAGACACCAGAAAAAAGAGCGGCAGTACCCTCGGATTGGATGATACGGACACCAATGGAAAGGGTATCAAGGAATCTGATGCAATTAACACCTTGCCAAGTCAACCGCAGTTGTTACCATGATAAGTGCCAGATTTTGTGCTCTTCATAATCATAGAATTAGTTTGAAATATTGTTATGAATTCTGATTGTAATTATCTTTTCTTTACACATATTTTGAATCCTGCAATTAAGGTTCTAGACTGTATATATTACAACAAATGAATAAGAAATATAGTATTGCATTACTTAAATATTGCAGTGTAAAGTTCCTATATGTTATTAGAGCTAAAAAATCTCTAACGAGTATTCATCCCTTTCACTGTCCTTATACTGCTTCCTGCAAATGGCAACTTGCACTGCACCTTCCACCGATTCAACACTCTCACCTATTTCACAATCAATGCTGCCACAACCATCAATGAAAAACTCATTCCCTCTACCTTTCCTTAGTGGCGTGCTCAATTTGAAGCCCTGCTCATTAGCTATGACCTTATTGATTTTGTAACAGGTACACTCAAATGTCCTGCTATTGATGCACAAAACCTCACTGCATCTAAAGCTGCGAATTCCCACTGGATTCGCCAAGATAAACTTATTCTACATGCTATTCTCGCCTCCACCTCCACCACTATTACCCCCCTTCTCTCTGCCTAAAAAACATCAAATGAGGCCTGGACAGCACTTACCCGGTTGTATGTCGGCAAATCCAGAACGCGTGTGATGTAGCTTAAGGAAGACTTAATCTTGAGCACTCGTGGGTCTCGTTTAGTTACTGAATTTCTTCAAGGCATTAAAGTAATTGCTGATGAGCTCGTTGTCATCGATCATCTTGTTTCAAACGATGACCTAACTCTATACATACTCAATGGATTGGGTATTGAATTCAGAGAAATTGCAGCACCTATTCGTGCCCGTGAAACGTCTCTGACATTTGAAGAAATTCATGATCTTCTTGTCAATCATGTGAATTATCTTCGGCGGCTGGAGCAACAATATGCAAATTCATTTGTTCCCACTGCTAATTATTCCAATCGCTGGAGCCCTCAGTTTTCTTCCAATTCTAGACAGTTCAAATGGTGTCCTCCGGTTTCTTCTTCTACTCCATGTGGACATAATGGGGCTCACCAAAATGGATATTTCAATTCGGGTCATAGGAGGTTTAAACTGAAATGTCAGTTGTGTGATCAACTGGGTCATACCGCTAAACAATGCCCAAAAATGTCTGGTTCTGATTTCTTTGCAAATTGTGCAGCTTCTTCTCAACCCAAAAATCACAAGTGGCTATAAAGGGGTCCCAGACGGGGTGGAGGAGGGGGTTCTAAGGTGGTCGGTAAGGAGATGTTGGCCGTAGAGCTCAATGCAAAAGCAGGGCGATAGGATTGCACGGAAGATGGATTTGGGACGTGGGATTCACCTTGAAGTTGCATACGGACCTTGATTAAATCCAAAGGGTGAGTGGAAGCACCGGCAATGATGGAGGCAATACCACCCTCAGCAAAACCTTTCAAACCCATGATATAGTTTCTAATGGGACTTTCAAAAGCTGATATTGATCAAAGAAAGAGTGGAATTAACAATCGAGATCGATGGAGAAATGAACAGAGTGAATATACAAGAGAGGAAGGAGAGATAAAAAATGGTGTGTTGATGAGTGTTAAGACCATAATCCATCCATATTTATACAGAGACTAGACGCTGGGAAAGAACACAGAGACCTTCTTGAAAGCTGGGCGCGGCAATCTCCGTTCACATGTTGACTTGGGTTAGTGCTGGTAGAAGGACTAGGTTCGTGTGTTTTCCAGTTCAAAGGTGTGACTGTTAATGGCAGCCTCTGCATACTGGCGCTTCGAACGTTATAATACCATTCAACTTTACAAGCGGTCACTTGTTGAATTATATGGAATTTACAAAACCTGATGATCAAATTAACTAAGAGTTCAATTATTGAGAGGGAAGGAACATGGAGTCCTTCTTGAGAGCTTCACGCCGCTATCTCACCTCACCATGCACATGTTTTTTATAGGATTATCTCGGTCTTATGATCAGGGTTATAAATTTGACAAGTTAATCTGAGTTAAATCATGTTATTTTTATTTTTTTATGAGATTATTTCAGTCTCATGACCTAAGTCATGAGTTTAGCAGATTAACTTGAGTTATTTGTTTTTATGTTTTTTTTAACTGATTTTTTCCTCATCTTTCAACAATAAATTGATTGAGAATTGAATTTCATAATTTATTTTAATTTTTTTATGAGGTTATTTCGGTCTTATAACCCGAGTCGCGAGTCAAGAGTTTTTTTATGTTTTTTTTAACTTATTTTTTTCTCATCTTTCAACACTAGATTGATTGAGAATTGAACTTCATAATTTATTTTAATTTTTTTATGAGTTATTTCGGTCTTATAACCCGAGTCGCGAGTTTGATAGGTTAATTCGGATCGCTTTTTTTTCAGTTGATTTTTTTTTTCAGTTTTATTCTTCAACATTATGTTAACTGAAAATTGAGTTTTATAATTTATTTTGAGTCTCATAACCTGAAGTCATATATTTGATATGTTAATCCGGGTTGGTCAAGTCAATCCAATTTATTATTATCTTAATATTAAAAAAAATATATTATCTTGAAATTTATTTTTAGTTGTTATTGGAGTTGTTTTTGAACATGCACAATTAACCAAATCACATCAAATTAACCCCTTTCGGTTAAAATCTTCTTCCATTAAAAAAGACATAGCAATATCTGAAATTCTGAACATGTTTTTTTACCTTCAAGAAAAACGTAACCCGACCGCGACATGTCACTGATATAAAAAAAATTCTAGAAATTTGTTTTTCTTTCAACCTAATCAAGCCACTGAAGGCATGCTAACAAACTGGACATATTCAAGGTTTGGATCAACAACAAAGAACAAAATAAGGAGAAAAAGGAAACAAGAAGATTACACACGCCAACAACTATAAGATCAAAACCAACTAAAAAGGAAAGTCTCGGAGCTAACATTGGAGATGAGGAAAATTAGTAGTTTATCCAGAGATTGTGAAGGATTGAATTGGTAAGCTGATTGAGAATTGTAGGTCATCAAGGCAAGATTCATGGAAGAGAACTAATGGCTAGAAACTGGTGTATATAAAGCACACCAGGTGTTTGTCAAAATAACCCAACAAAAAATTAACAGATAGAGCTATTAAATAGTTACTTTCTCTAGAAAAACTAGGGTTATATGATCAAGCATAGAAAAGGTTGATCTTGCAAAAGACTACAAGGACAAAAGGTTTGTATGGTTACAAAAAGAAATCAAGCAAGCAAGCAGTAAAAACTCTCACGTTCATCCTCGAGGATTGGATTACCTATGATTTTCAACCACCTCATCCCCCCTCTTGGTTGCCTTCATAGCTTACAATAGTCAACTTACAAGTTACCCAATCAATCTAGGTCTATCTTTTTTTGTGTCCAAAAAGGTTTTGTTTTAGATTTATTTTAAAAATTTATTAGTTTTAATCTAGATAAGCCTTGAACAAATTTTAACCGAGTTAACTCAAGTCAATTTTAAAAATTTTATAACATGTTTAAATTAAAACTCAATCTAGATAAGTCTTTGGATCGGGTTTTGGTAAGAATTAACTTACCAAGTCATGCTGAGTTTAATAATTATAAAAGACAAAAAGCAAAATAACCCTCTAGCACTCTAATTAAAGTCTTTTCCAGGCGGTGTTTGAGAGTGTAGTAATGATTATTTTTTAAAGTATTTTTCGCTAAAAAATACATCAAAATAATATTTTTTTTTTTCTTTAAATAATTTTTGACGTTAATACATCAAAACAATTCAAAAATATATAAAAAATTTAAATTAAAAAAATTAAATTTTGTTGAACTCCAATGAAAAACAAACCTCATACATGGTCTATCAGTTTTGATCAGGTTTTAGCTAAGTTAACCAGGTCATGGGCCAGCCTGTTAGGTTATTCGAGTTTAACCATGTCAATATTAAAACTAGTTTAAATTAAAACTGAATCTAGACAAGTCTTTGGATCAACTTACCAGATCGTGCCAAATTTATTAATTATAAAAGACAAGCAAACAAAATAGCCCTTCAGCGCATTAATTAAGATCCAAGTTGTTTTTAAAAGTAATTTTCAAAAAATATATTAAAATAATATTTATTTATTTTTATTAAATTATTTTTTACATTAATATGTCAAAATAATTTAAAAAAACATATAAAAAATTTTAAATAAAAATTTTAAATTTTATTAAATTCCGATGCAAGCACATCCCCCATGGAGTCTCCATAGCACGTATCAGTTGGAGAAAAAATAAAGAGCAAACCATGAGATGTGCAAACTGCAAACTATAAAATGAACAGTCCAAAACCCATGCAAATACACAAATATAGTAATGGATGATTACTCATAATTATCAAAACACACGTAAGCTAGCAAGATTCAAGTCCTAATTCCAAGATTCCTCAATGAAGACACTTTTCTCACACGGCATTCTGAAAAAAACTAATGGAAGCAAAGAAAATCAAATCCTACAACTCATCAATCACACATTTGCCTATCATTTCTGCGTCCCGAACCCTCTAAAACCACCACAACCACCTTTGTCCCCATCACTCTTAACGCCACACCAACAACAGGACAAAAGCTTGTTCACATTTGACACCTCTCTCTCTTTCCCTCTCCTTGTAATCTCACATTTCAGATTTCTGAACGACATTTGGGTGAGTTTTAGAAATCTGAAATGCGAGTGGTTGGTTCTGATCTGATCTGGGTTTGGTGAGACAAAAAAGAAAAAGAAAGAGAAAATAAGAGAGAGAGAGAGCATGGAAATTGAGAGAATTAGGGAGTTGTTGCTCCTTTGGTGTAGAATTATAAGTAACCGTGTGGCCCTCGTGGGTGGAAACCATACAGCTTCCAGGTTTTGTACTCGCTAATGATCATTCTTTTCTTGTTGTGCTGGTTTCATTTCCTTCAAAGAATCAATCTTTGTGTTATTCAAAGTTGTTGGCTTTTGCTACTTAGGAAGAAAGCTCGAGATTTTACTCCATTGTGGATTTAAATTCATTGTTTTGAGTGAGAAACTAAGGTGGAAAGGTGAAAAGGGATGGAATCAGCCAGTGGGTTTTCTACCAAGGATCTAAATGAGATCAAGCATTTGCACAATGGAGGGATTGGCTTAAATTCAGATATCATTTTGGTGATTAAGCTTCCTGATTCCCGAGTAATGCGTGTTGTGTCTCGCTCGTTGTTTTTCGTTATGATTATTCTTGCATTGCCATTTATGGGGTCCATTTTAAGGGAACTGAATTCAAGTTATCTTGACGTCTCTGGCTCTGCTTCAATTGATCTTGAATTCTTCGTTTTGTTGTTGCAAGATTTGGCCAAGGAGGGCCTTATCAAGAAGGGCGATAAAGCTCTCATTGTTTTCTCCGGCGTCGGGGCTGTAGTTGATAGTTCAAGATTCTTGAATGTCAATGGTATTGATTTCGTATCAGAATCTGATTTGGAGGAAGAAAGCTTGTTCCCGAATGCAACATTTGATTTTGCGTTGACATTGCACATTAAAGATGCAAAGTTTTTAGATCGCATTGTGAAAGTTGGAGGCATTCTGGTTGCTCAATTGAGCAATGACCCTTCAAATGCTTTCCAAAAGATGTCAAATTATAGAGTTGTGTATCTTCGGCGATATGACTCAACCATCGTGGCAATGAGGAAAACGAGTTTGGTGAATCAGACAGTGAGTTCTTTGGCAAAGAGGCGGACTTTGCAGCTAGCATTAGATGCTAAGAAAGAAGCATTGCAAGGCTTGGAAGATATTCTGCTTGAGCCACCACGAAAGACTCGGGAAAAATCTAGAATGTACTTGAGGGGATTCAAATATCTTCCTGACTTGCTGGGAGATTCTTTAGAAGATTTCTCGCGTCGATTTTTCATTGATGCGGGCTCACAGGAGGAGGAGAATGGTGCAATGCTATGGTTTAATGAAAACTATCCAACTAGAAATCAAGACTTCGAGTTTCACAGCATAAACATGTTGTCCGAGGGAGTACCTGGGAGGGTGGCATCACCCGCAGATGTTTCAAATTGGTTGATGAAGAATGTGAGGGAAGATGAGTTCGTTGTGATGAAAGCAGAAGCAGAAGTAGCAGAGGAGATGATGAAGAGGAAGACAATTGGTCTGGTGGATGAATTGTTTCTAGAGTGCAACAACCAATGGCAGAAAGGGCAAAGGAAGAAGAGCAGGAGGGCTTATTGGGAATGTGTAGCACTGTATGGAAGACTGAGAGACGAGGGAGTTGCTGTGCATCAATGGTGGGATTGAAAAGGGAGACGAAGACAGACCTTCATAGTTCTCTGTGTGTTTTGTGATTATTCTGCCATGTTTGAATGATTTCAGTCGTTAAACCTTTCATATGAATCCACTAGATTCAATAAAGAACATAAGCAGTGGGATTTCTTGGTGATGCGTTGTATGAAGAAGCACGGCATCTGTTTTGCTGCTGAGAGGGACACGAATTGATAATTCTCCTTTCTCCTTTCTCTTTGACTGTTGTTGATGTCAATTCGTAGTATATGATTAATACAACCATTGTATCTGCTCTGCTGTTTTGCTAATTTCTGTTAATGACATTATATTAGTCTCTTATTAATTCATTTCATCCTTGTATTATTCTTTAATAGTTGCCCTGTCTTCTTTGTTTAAGGATCTATATTATATTTAAAAAATAATATAAATTATATCATGAAATTTTATTTAATAGCTTAAACTATTAGATTGAAATGGTTTTTTAACAAATGGGTTGGAAAATTAGAGTTTAATTTATTCAAAGCAATCTCATTGCAGTTTATAATTCTCTACTATATTCCACTTAATTGCTTACATCTGCATTTAAGTACACCAGGTTATGCTATGAAACTGCTCCACCATCTTTTTCCAAGGGCTCAAGACGACTTATTATCTCTTTTTTTGCATTTCTTCAATGTGTTGCTACTTCACAACATCATCACTTACGCCACCATTGCCAACTAAGCCCTGCAAGCATAGCTCCTTAATTCAACATATAACTATTTGCTTTTTGTTTATTCTAAGAATGTCTAACTAGCTCTTCCATGTAGATTTTGGACCTACAACAATCAAGCCATTTTCGTAGAACTACCATTTCGCTTGCTATTCTATTAAGTTTATGTTTGATAATCACTCCTTAATTTCTTTCTCCTAAGCAATTTCCCTCCAAGAACTAACTCAATTAACAAAAAAAAACCAGCAACAAAGCGCGGACACCATGCCTAATTAGGTTATAAGAAACTTGCTCGTGGTTTGTTTGGCTTTCCTTGTTTCTTCTTTCATGGTAAAGTTTGATGCTTTTTTTGAATTTTAAAATTTAGATTTTGTTTTTCAAATTAGCACAATAAAAATCATGGTGGAGAGATTGAGAGAGAAATTGAGGAAGGATAAGAGGAAGAGAGAAATAAGAAAAGAAATGAGAAGAAAAAAAAAGGTGTTTCAAAAGATGAAGAGAAAAATAAGGAAAGAAAGGGGGAAGGAAAGGATTCTAGCATTTTAATTTGACGTGACTCGTAAATATCATGATTTTAGATTGATTAGAGTTATAAATGAAACAAACAACATTAAAGTCCAGGTGACTCCTCAAAACATGTTATTTCTTCAAAATTTTATTTTTAAAGTACAACTTTTAAAATATACAAACTAAAATATTTTAAGATGACAAACAAAAATTACTCAGAACTATACACTAATAATATCAACACACCAACTTCAAAGATCAGCAATGTGTGAGTAAAAAAGATGATAATCATTTTTTTTTCGAGGTGCACTATGGACAAACAAAATGCATGCACTATGTATATTATTGGTCAAGGAGCTGGCTTTGATGTCAATTTGAGAATATATATATATATATATATATGAGGTTTTAATATGCAACATGAAAAAGTTTTCAAACAATGCATATGAATGCAAACTATAAAATAATATATAAAGTTTAGTATATATTATATATAATTATTTCACATCAAAAAATTAAGAAACAATCCATATAATGAAAACTATATAAAATAAAATAAAAAATAAAGTGTAATATAATTATCTTACATAAAAAAAATTTAAAAAATAATTCATGTGGATGTATACTATAAAAAAAAAAAATATAAAGTGTACATTAAAAAATTAAAAAATAATCTATGTAAATCTAACCATATATAGTTATAACACATTAAAAAATATAAAAAGAATGCATCTGGATATAAGTTATAAAAGTAATAATAATAAAAATTATAATATTGAAAAGTTAAGAAATAATTTATATAAATATATATACTATAACATGTAAAGCTAAGTATTTATAAATTAAGTTTATATTTTTTTTGAATTTATTAAAAAATATAAAAAATCAATATATATATATATATATATATATATATATTCAACTATCAATTCCACGCAGTAGAACTTGACTGCAAAGTGCAAACGTCTCTTTCTGCGACAAAGGAAAGGAGAGATTCTGTTTCACAACAGTCTTTGATTCCTGCATTTCAAAATATATATATAATTTACAAGATATATGACTCGTTATTTTACAAGGGCACAATTGCCATGCAGGCTTCTGCCCAAAGCTCAACTTACTCTGTTACTAACCCTCCTCCAAACCCCAGGAAAGAGAGAGATTTAAAAATTGCTTTTGCCATCTGGGGATTTGGGAAAAATAATGAGATTAAGAAAACAATGGGGCATTTGTTTCTCCATCAGCTTCAGCTTCAGCTTCAGCTTCAGCTATGAATATATAAATAATGAGATTAGGAACCCTGATTCAAATACCAGCTTCAGCTTCAGATAAGCTCTCCTGTTTCTCCATCAACAGGTAATCACAAAGTTCCAAAAGCTGGTCTGCAAGAGGAGGAATACCAGGGTTCCGCCCGTCGTTGTATACATGGGCATTGTAGGCAATCTGCCACATATCGTGTCTGAACTCATTTCGATCCTTGTATTCCATCTTCCTCGCCTTGTCCCTAATAGTTGAAAGATCCATGGGGCGTTTTACGATGTCCAAGTAATCAGGAGCCTCCTTCTTGGGGACAGGTTTCAAGAAAAGATAGGACACTTCCACCCTATCTTTAAGAGCATCCACAATACCTTCCAAGATGTTTGCCAAGCCAACCTGTATGGAAGTTGAGAAAAATTGATAAAACTTAGTTCAGGTTTCATACAAAAGCAGTGAAACTAAAATTTGCAGGTACATTGATAGTCTCTCTTTAATATCTAATTAATGGTACAAATGCACTGATGCTGCAATTTGCTGTTTCTTAAGGGATATGATACTAGAGCTGGATTTCCACGTCCATTTAGGCAAGAAGATTCTATTTTAGCTGTTAATAATTCCCAAGTTAATAAAAAAATATTGCTCAGGATAAGTTAAGAGGCAAAGCTAAATAATGACCACAGAGACGATACTATCAAATACATTACATAAGAAAGTGAAAAGAAAGGGCCGAGACGTAGGTAAATTCAAGTCATTCTCAGTTACCACTAAATTGAGCAACCCCTAAGTCATTACACTGAAAGAGACTCCTCAAAACCAGTCAGGAGTGAACAGGAGAATAATAAATGGTTGCTGACAAGCTTTTCAGAAATAAAAGCAATGAAGAGCTCTGAACTATGACTTTTAAATTATGGGGCTTTGCACCAAAGATATTTCTTCTTTCGTTCCCTTCACTTAAAAAAAAAAAGTGGAGGTGGAAATAAAAGCCAAGCTAGCACAATTTCACAAAAGACAATTTGACCAATAAAGGTCTTCCAACCCATTGCATAAAGGAGCTATGGATGACTGTATAACAGACAACATATGGAAGTAATAAGGTTGGAGCTAATTAGTACCTCTCCAACTCTACGACGCTTTGTTGCTGGAGTATAATCAGCACCAGATGTCCCCACATCAACAACAGGTCGTCTTTTTGCACCCCGATCTCTTTCTGGCATTCTTCTGCCATTTCTAGCTCCCCTGTAGTCATCCAAGTAATCATCACTGATTTCAGGCTTTTTCATCTTCATCTTCATCTTCATCTTCTTCTTCTTCTTCTTCTTAGCTTTTTGGCGTTCTTCTTCATCCCAATCCCATCTGATGGTTTCAGTGTATCTTTTAATGTCAGCTAATTTTTCCTGTTCTTCAAGTGACCTCATTTCTTCTGCATGAATCCTCCTTTCTCTCTCTTCTCTCAGTCTCTCAGCAGTTCTCCTCTTCTCCTCCTCTTCCCACCATCTTCTGTCCTCAGCTTTTCTCTTAGCTGACTCTCTGGAAAAATGCATGGTTTTACCATGCTTCTCAAAACTGGATAGTTCAGCAATTTTTTTAGTCTTCCGATGCTCACGACCAGTTCTTCCATCCTGACTGACCCTGTCCGGATCAAAAATCTCTTTGGACTGTCTGATAACAATTTTCTTTTGACTCTTTTCTCTATCTTTCTCAGCTGGCGGACGTATCACAATGGAGGGTTTATGAGGATCAACATGATTTCTGTCTGTGTATGTTGGCGGTCGTATAACAATAGAGGGCTTATGTGATTCAATTTGGCTTCTCTCTATATCCATTGGAGGTCGTATCACAATAGAGGGCTTATGTGATTCAACCTGTATGTTTTCAGGTTTTGCCTTGTTAAAAATTTTGATTTTATTAACCTTAGCAGTAGACCTACTCCCAGTATCAATATCAGAACTGACTGGTCGGACATCGGAAGTTGTAGGTTGATCAGAATGATCTGCAGCTCCATCAGCAGGTTTATCAGAGAATTTCTCCGTGGAACCACACTTGAACTTCACTGGAAGAGATTTTGCTAAACTAGATTTCTCACCCTCGGAAACTTCAACTTTGGTTGCACTTTTGGAGACCATCCTTTTCTTCTGCAACTTATGCTGGGACACATTCAAGAGATCCTGAGAAGTGGATTTTCGGGAAGCCTTTTCCAAATCTGTAGTTTCTACCGGTGTTTCAGGCTCCTTTCCATACTTAGGGCAGTTTTTATTGGTCTTCATGTGTCCTAGCTGAAAAATAAAAGGTGAAGCAACTACAACTGATAAATTCTTCCGAAGCATAAAAAAAAAAAAAAAAAAAAAAAAAAACAGCTTGGTAAGTTACACACCTGTCCACATGCTCCACATACGAATTTCTCTCTTGCTGATTTCTTTTCCTTGAAAATCTGGGTTAAAAACAAATTAAGAATGTTCAGGGCAAAAAGTGGAAAAGCTAGATTTCCAAAGTTAAAATGGGTGTGATGTTTCACATGTTAAAAATCTGAAGTAAATGCAGCTATAAAATATAGCATGGCAGGCTATTGAAATACTAGCCATTGCTTGAACAACTAACAGTGCAAAACATGATTACAAAGCATGATGGCTGTCCAGAATAGAAATATAAAATCTAAAATAACCTTAGGTTGCATCTATATCACTGCACAACACTTGGTATGAGAGTTCTTGTATGTTATCACCGATGGAAACCAGAGGACAAGCCAATATGATACACTTAAGCCAAGAAATGAATTCTGTGCAACCTTTTTAGGGTATGTGGAGAACTTGATTTCTTTTTTAAATTTAAAAGTAACTCCTAAGATTGGAAGTTGACGAACAAAGCATCAAGACAATGTAAAAATAATATTCATTGGAAGGAGATATAAATGAGCCAGGCAAATTTTAGGTAAACTGTTTGGAACACTTGTTCTCTTTATATTCTTTCTACACTATAGTCAGGGAAGACGAAGAACATGCATTTGGGTTCAGTGAGTTACAAAATGCATCACAATAGCACCATTTACTGGTTGTCTCCTTGAATTAAAAAGAAGCCTCTAGTTGCTAATTGTGTCCTATTTTCATTCTTTGCTTGAGTAACTTCCGAGCAGGGCAATGCACTCTTGAATGGTAATTGATTTATAAAGAATCTACGCTTGACCATAGCAAAGGACTGAAACTTAAGAAGACGGATAACTGCATTGTAAGGTCAGAAGATTACCTTGAAAAGAAAGTAGACTTTCTTGATGCTTTAAAGTTCAGAGAATAATGAAATACTGCACTTATTTATTTATTAGATTATCCTGGAAACAATCTTCCAAGAGATGGAGATCCCCTTGCCTTGCCTTTTCTTGCTGTTGTTGCTGTTGTTTTTTATTTTTTATTTTTTTTTTTTTTTCTGAGTGTAAAAATAGGTTGAATTTTCATTTACCAATGAATTGTGGATCCACCCCGATTCAATCAATAACAATAATAGAACATTGCCAAAATACTAATTAGTCAAAACACAAAAAATGATTATCCTATGCTTCTCTTTCATATCTTTTATTTTTTCCATGCTCCCACAATCACATATCCAGGTGTACAGTAAGACCTGACAGATTTAGTATAAGTTTGTTATATGTACAAGGTATACTCAGTGTGAAAGGAACTTCTTTTGTGCAATTACACATAAAAATAAAATTGAAAGACATTAAACCTTGAAAACAAAAGCGAATATACCCATGCATTATATCCATCAGAATCTGTATCTTTAGTTAAATGTTCCTAAAAGAGAATTTCCAAAAACAATGATAAAGCTCCATATGAAATGAAGAAAAGATGAAGAGGCTCACGTGATTAAGTCCATCAGCCATTATTACTTTTGCTTTCAATGGAGGAGTGTTAGAGACGCTGACATTCTTTTTCACTGTATTCACCTTCTCAGATGCTTTCCCTTTCATAAACAGTGTTTCTACCTGCCAGCACAGTCACCAGTATACACTTTCACAAGCAGGAAGAAATTATCTACTGGAAGTGAACTGGCCAAGGAAACTGCAGGTTTCAAAACAATGAACAACATGGATAAGGTGGAATGTATTACCTCCTTTGAGTCTCTGATGCTGTTCTCTTTAGGTGTATATGATCCACTGGGTTGGGTTTTGTTCATTTTCTTACCCCGGTGAACATTGTCAACAAAACTTGGTTTTTTAGGTGCCAATACTGCATTAACACAACCAGTTTTTATTTTCCTTTTCTTTTTCTGCTCAGCCTCATCATCTGCAGCACAGCAAGTCACTAAAATAGCTAAATTATAAATAAACAACATGCAATCTATGATCCATCTACCATAAGTGTGCCACCTAAGTTAGTTCCTTAAGTTCAAGGGTTATGCCACATTAGCAAAAACTAATCAACATTGTGACAGGAAATCACATGTAAACGAAGTAGAAAAGAACCTATCATGAAAGTCAACCGAACTACAAGATTAAAGAAACACAAACACGATGAAAAGAAAAAAAGGTGCCATGTTACTAATGTTTCAGTATGTTAAGGTAGTAAAAGTGATTTTAATAACCACGATTTATAAGTGGTTCATGCTCCCCAGTATGTGGCAGCACTTAACTGCCATAATCCAGTAGCAGGAGATTTTTACATGAAGATTTAAGTTCCACCCATCTAGAAGTCCACGGAAGCATGCAAGCAATAGTTTATCAGATATGTCCATATGAAGCAAGCAAATAAACCATACCATCCATAAGCAATCTGCATAGTTCAGCAGCCTCAGCAGCTTCATCTTCAAATTCTTCTTCTGCCTGAGCTTGTGATGGGCGTCTTCTCATTTTTATCCCCTTTACACAATCTCCTTTGTCATGCTTAGACTCATAATTACTTTCGTCCCCTTCAAATTCCTCTGCATCAAGCAAGTTTTCTAGGTCTCCGGCAAAGGAATCCAGATCACTATTTGCTTCAGAATCGCTTTCAATTTCATCACCATCCAATGCTGAAAGAGATTGAACTTGGCGATCCCAAATTTCTTGGCACTTTTCTCTTGTCTGTTGTTGTAGCTGAAGAAAGGACATTCGTTGGCCACGTGCATACTTGCTGATAGTTGTTGGATCCACCTTGACCCCACATGAAGCTTGTTCACTTGATAGCTTGCGTATCATGGCAATACGATGCCACCTTGTCTGTTTTGCAATCTGCTCGTCAGGTACATTGAACTTCAGAAGCACCTGGAAACCAGAGAATAACTGAATCAATCATTTACATCTTTCTTGTTCATCACAATCAATTTTACTCTCTAAGGATACGTTAGATTACTTTAAGGCTGTTATTTACCAGTCATGTTGTTTATTGGGAGTCAATAAAATTAGAGATGACCCTAGTTAAGACATAAAAAAGAGGACTATCGCTAGATTTTTCAGTGGCACCCATTGAGGCACAGCAATTTTGTGCCTCAGCCCTTGCATTTATTAAAAATGTAACAGTCCTTCCTTTTTGTAATGGCTTTAGTGTGGTTTTTCTGTTACCATGTGCGAATTCTGTTTAATCTTTGAATGTCAGTAGATAATTCAATATGTAGTATCACCAAATTAAATAAAAGAATGCTTGTGGTATAATATGAAACATGATATCCCAGGTATGGGGTTTCAGTGTAAGGAGGGCAAGAACCATCTTTATTACCCCAATCTCCATGTCATGTTATAATGATTATGTATGCTAGATATCTGATTAAATCTACCCCAATGCTTCCCTTTCTTTCAGTTCAACATGATGTAATAATACATGTTTCAGAAAACCAACAAGTTCTATGCAGTTTCCTAGACGGTAATTTCAAGCTATTTATCTCCAAGATACAATCCAATAACGATTATTGAGTCAATAATAGAAAATTCCTCTGAAGAAAAACACTAACACACCTCTCTTGCAGCCTCCATGCTCAATCTACGTAGGTCTGCATCTGTCCCTGTAACAGTGGAACCTCCTCGACCAGCACCTGCCTTTTTCTTCATCATTGCATTTGACATTGGTGCCTTTGGAGCAGCACGAACATAGCTAAATCCTAAGCCCCGGCCAGAAGGATCACCAACACCAGTAATTTCAAGACGCTCAATGTTTGCCCTATCCTGAATACAAAAAATTAAAATTGAGATTTGACATTCAAAAAGATAAAAAGGGATAATTGTAAAATATTACATAGCCCTGGAAAATCTCAAGAATATGGAATAGAAAATAACCAGCAAAGAGAGGCAAAAGAAACTACTTAAGTACAGCAAGATACAATAACTAGAGCTGTATGGATTAGAGAACCACTAACCATATTACCTCTATATCATTTTAGAAAGTGAGAAAATCAATTACAACATTATCCCAGCAGAAATTGCTAGATTGTCATTATAACACAACACAAAAGGTGAAAATTCAGGAGTGTCTGCCATTTTGTTTGATAGATACTCAAGTTAACGGAGAACAAACACTGGAAGTAGATAGGATAAACCACTGATAATGGACAAAGTAAAATAGAAAGCAAAATGACAATCACTCCAAGAAAAAAGAGAAGAAAAAAACAATACAGGGCAGTTGGCAGGCATATTGCGATGACATATCAGTACCCAATTTTCCTTTTCTTTTTTTTTTTTCCTTTTATTTATTTGTTTTCTTTTAACAAGAATCAAAAAATATCTTACAAAAATATGTCAATGAGTTGACAACCTTTTACAAAATGAAGAATCTGCAAAAATTATCCCATCATCTGCATTTCTATGAGATTTTATGTCCAAAAATAACAATAATTCTTTTCCTTCTAACACACTTTTGTTGCATTCATCTCAGCAACCGAGAAGTTGGTACTACTAGATTACAACTTTAGAGCTCTTTTCCTACACAAGTTTCCCACCCTTCAAGCATTCAACTTTGCAATCATACTCCAGGAGTGATAGACAGATCCATACACTAATACAAGTTATATTCAGTTCCTGCAGGTGCTGGGAATAGAATGTGGCCAGGATTCTAGTTCCAATTCCGATTGGGATTCACATTCAATTTATATGAAATTAAATGTACTTGTAGTAGGGTCCTAATTCTACTAGATATCGAGTAAACTATTTCACTTAAAATACAACCCAGATCTTGCACTATTTCAGTCCTTATTACTAGCAAACCAAACAAAATTAAGCAAGGAACAGAATGAGATTCCCAATCTCTGACTGAACCAAACATGATCATATAAAATTTTATTTAGGAAACAACGAAGTCAATTTCTCAATGAATGTTCAGGTCAATCCCCGAGAACTGAGAATCTAAATCCAAAAGAATCAATTTATTGAGAACAGTGAAGGAAACAAAAAGAATAACACTCTCACAATGGAAATGCTATTTCATTATATAAGCTCTTACAGAGGGCAGATATTCACACAGTAAATGGTAGCTGCATCCACAACACTTTCAAAGGTAATGCTGACTTGAAGTTCATTAGAATCAGAGATAGCTAGAAAGTCTCATAAATCAGAAAAAGAATATTTTACCTGGTTTGTACAAGCAACAAAATTACTGCTCAGGCTCCATGGAGTTATCTGCAGTTCCCTCTCAATATGCGACGCAGCAGCCAGAGCTATCGCTTCGTCAGGGAGCTGACTCATTGCAGTCGAAACACTAGCAGGAAGCGTTAGCTTCGTAATCCCCAAATGTTTAAGACGATACAGACCAGCTTGCATGCTTTCATAAGCACAGACCTAACACCCAAAATAAGGGGATAACTCCTATATTTATTTAAAAGAACAGGGAGAAGTGCATGGACAACTAATTACAAGAATTTTCAGCGTACTAAGGAACCACCGCAGCACCAGATTCAAGAAAATCTATATGATCATTATTATTTCCACAGCAAACTCTATTAAACCACCAAATTCATTTGGTTCACCTTTAGCTGAAGCTGAGAGTTTATGGATCCACAAGGTAGCAGATACCGATCATTTTAGATTAACAATGTATTCTCAAGTGATATTATGAACTAATTTTTCAATACAAAGTGTATCATTACCTTGTGCTAATTATAAATCTGACAGTTCCTTAACTCTAACAATGCAAGTTAAATGTAGTCATGTGATCTCATTCGCATTTAGAATGCATGAATTTTCATCCAATGACACTTGCTCGTCAGACAATCAAATTGCAAATAAAATGACTAGCAATTTCCAAAAAAGAGCTTACAGCATCTTTGCAATATTACAAGCTTACAGAACTGCAAAAATGCAATACAAAATGACCTCAAATCAAACTAAAACCACGGCTATCCAAATTTATTGCCATAGTAGAATCATAGAAGATGAAAAAAAAATAAAAATTAGAAAGAGAATGAGATATGAAGTCTGAAACTCACATTCTCTGGTAAGACCATCTTTTTCAATTCCTCTTCAGATGGAATGATGAAATCACGCTTCTTGGCCCAAAACAAGTGTCCATTTGCATCCTTCTGCATGTTGAACATTCCATGTAAAGCAATACATTGGGCAAACTGAAAGATTCATCGATCAAAGTGCAAAACCAACAATCATCCGAACACTTATTATTTATCAGTAACTCCAAATCTAAAGTAAATTATAAAGCAAGAATTATACCCGTAAAACAGCACACTCCTTGAGCTTCTTTCGTAAGATGGTCTCTGGAATGCTTGGAAAATGAGCAGATAGCTCATCTGCACGTATCCAAGGAAGTGTGCCACACTTTTCAGCAGCTCGGAACTCACGATAAAGATACAGCAATAGCCTATTTATGAAATATGCCTGAAGATTCTTAGAAGCAGGAGCTAAAACCTCCATCAGGGGCTCCTGCAATGACAGATCAAATAATCCAAATTCATTTGTACACCCTTGAACCAAATAATGATTAATTCTTGCATTTCTATCTTAGAACACCACGGCGTTTAAATTTCCAATAGTGGGATGGGAGAAAAGGCACCCAGGAGATGGGGAGGAGTATTGTATATGAGCTTCCAGTCTAAGTCTGAACATCGCATTGTGTAATATGAATAAAAGCACTATCAGTTAAATGTCCCAACTCCTATCCTTTCCTCTCCCAACTTCAAACAACTTTCCCTATAATGGCTGTCACTATGGAGCGAGCACTTTAGCAAAAAAAAAATTCACATCCTGATCTAGTGATAAGAGCCTAGGGTGTGGAGCAATATTAGGTAGTCATTACATGAAGGAAGATAGAAATAACTCTTAGGTGTTCCAAAAAGGCAGCATGAATTGCCAATCACAATAAAACTACAAGAAGAAAATAAAACTAGAGATTCTAAACAGAGTCTAATTCAAGGCAACCTCGAATAGCATAAAAGAAAGCTGAATCAAACCTGTTGTCCAATGACAGCAACCCTGTCAATGCGTCTTAAACAAAGCTTTCCTTTTGCAGAACGAACCAACAAATAGTCAGTAGGTGGCACCTTGTGGGGAAATATGGGTGCTTTATACATGTTTGTTTCAAGAGATGACTGACTGCAGCCAGCTTTGATGTCTCCAAGGAAAGGGGATTTATCAGTCTGCTCCAGTATCACAACATTACCCAAGCTTCTTTTTTCATTACGCAATGAGATGCCAGCTTGATCACCTGGGCTTGACTTCTGATAGTAAGTACGGAGATTAGCACCCATACCAACATTGCTTAACAACAAAGGTCTTTCCTCACAATACCTGCAGTGAGAGAGCAGATGTACCCCTGTCAAAATACCATCTTCATATGCATGAGGGCAAGAGGAAATTCAAAAATTAAGAAAAAAAAAGTGTGTAGGATGCACCTTTTTTTCAAAAAACTGAGGAAGTTTAAATGAATTATTTGATGCCTCAGCAATTACATTTTGGAAATTAAGATTTTAATAAGGTACAAATGAAGTATTTCTACATGCCCAAAAACTAAATATGTGAAAGATCAGATAAAAATGGTTACATAGGTACAGTAAAACTGGTTTTCTAAATGAACAATATAGATATATATATATATATATATATAAAAGTATGCTGGAAGATTCCTTTCTCATAAAGGTAGAATTACCAAAAGCATGATTAAAAAAATTTAAATGGAACACATTGAAACAACTATCCAGGTTTCTTTTTTAAGATTGACTGCCATGTTGATAGAAAACCACAACTAGCCCCAGTAAAAAACAACTGGGATATAGATTTCAACAAAAAAAGAAAAAAAATTAATGAAGTCTGTATTGATAATAAGATTAGAGCTTTGCAATTATTTATTAATTTGATACCATAGGAGGTTTGTCAAAGAATTGCAGGACACATTATGATGAACAAGCATACAACATAGAGAGAATCAAAACTACTACCTAAATTTTTGAGGCCCATAAATTTCATCAACTAAAATGGAGGTTTTATAAATAAAGGTCAATTATACCAGATATTAGTGACGTGATTAATCAATATCCAGTCTAATGGCTAAAATTCAAAAGTAATGACTAAATTGTTAGATCATCCCTCCCTACTATGTGCTGCCCACAACATGTTATCAGAGAAAGGATGAGCAGAGGATGTTTTAGAACTCATTTACTTGAGGCAGTAGTGGAAAATTTGTTTTGGAAGAAGGATTTTAAAAATGTCTTGTATACAGATTTTGCAAGAATGATGATCGTTTTTAAATAAGATATGAACATACGAAAAAGGAACAAAGAAAACTAGAGAATTTAGAATTACAAAAAATATATATAAAAAAAAACAGTGAAGATAAGATAAATAAAGGATATGCAATAGCAAGAGGGAGTAAACAAAGGAGAAAGTAGAGCAAAACAGAGAGCATGTAACACAGCAACACATGAAAATGATCGGTGGTAGCAAATCAATGATCAAATTACGAAATTCCTCAGTTTCACTAGGACAATGATGCACTGACAGTTTGATGCACATAAGAAGCTGTCTATTTTATATCACATTTTCAAACGAAATTCATGAAAACAAACTAGCTACTTCAGATAAGCATCTCAGGAATATCTATGAGTTAATAATAAAAACCTTCGATCTAAAATTGCTTCTGTTGGTTCCAAAATTATGTAGGGAAGAATATGAAGGCTACCGAAAGAAAATGAAGGGAAGAATATCAAAGGGAATAAAACTGGATTAACTGGAGCGTGCAAGTCTCTGCTTGCCAATTTGAGCATGTATCATGTATGTAAAAAAGCAAATTGTCTATGAGCATGAAAACAACTTTTTAAATGCCTTCAAGGGAGATTAGACAAATCTTGTAAAGAAGTAAACAGGTAAAGAAGAAAGATTTTTCTTTCACTTACTCCATTAGGAAAATGTGACCATCTTTTACAGAAAGGTCAGATTTCTTCTTAAATGCCCCTGGAGGGCGCAGAGACTTGTTTTCACCTGGAATCTTTTGTGCCCTTGGCCACAAATGAATTTTTGTACGAACTAGATGAAGCAAGGAGTTTGGCTGAACATTTTGAGCAGCAAGAGACATGTGGTCTTCAAGCTCCTTCCCCAAATAAAATATCTTCACAGTTTCTGACGGCTTGAAATCTATAAAAAGAATATTTCAAGTAAGTTCTTAGTCTTCTTAAATAATTTAGAAATAACACATCGTAAAAGTGGATTCACAATACAAGAAAATTAAAACATAAATTGGGCATATTGCAACCAGAAAAGTGATTACAACCTAGCTTTTTTGAAGCTTTTGCTTTGACAGAAGAGACAGTTTCCTCAGCATCCACATGTACCTTACTTCCTTTGCCCCCTAAGCTCTTTAATATAATTTTCATTGGTCCTACTGTAGGTAGCTTCCCTCGTTCTTTGACAGCCACCTCATGGTCATGGGGATACCATAAAGCTTTAGGTCGATGAAAATTAGCTAAATCTTTACTGCAAAACAGTGGATTATATTCAAAAGGAATATATAGAAAAAGCAGGACATAGAATTGATAGGTAAAATATATATCATGAACCCAGACTTGAATTACATTCAAGTCAAGAAAACATGACATATATTAGAAGCAATAAAGCTTGCTGAAAAGAAAACAAGAAAAACACCAGAATCAATTATACTAAAGAGCATGGAGCCTTAAGGTGATTAGGCTTCCTCTTGCCTGAGGTGCCTAGCACTATTATAGGTTCTTGCTCCAGTAACATAAGATGCAAACTTAAGAAGAATAAATATTTCAAATAAAAGAAAACAAACAGGCAAAGAATCACCAAACAAATGGCTTCTAATCAAAATATCAATATCAAATTCATATATGTAAATGATCAATAAGAAAATCCAAGTCAATAGCACAAATGCCGAGCTATCACAACACCCTTTTCCTTTTTTGGTAAGTAACAAGGCACTCATATCGAGTAACTCAAATAAAAAATTCATGATTGATTTCTTGCCTTCATCAAAAATCACTACATTATCATCCAAGGTCATCCATTAGTATTATTCTGGCCCCTTTTCCTTTTACCCTGCAAAAAATAATACCTTTAACTCACAGAAGTACATCACTTCTACTCATAAGATGTTTTCCCTCTTAAGCGATTCTATCCCTCACTGTGAGTTTGGATAGGCTATCTTATATTAAAATATTGAAAATTATGAATTGAAAAAAGCTTTAAATATGCTAAATTGATCAAACATAGCTTTTCAAAGGGGAAACCCAGCCCCATCTAACCTTCTCAATAATTGAAGAATAACTGTCAATAAGACCACAGAAATGAGATAGCTTAAAAAAAAAACCTACTACATGGTAGGCCACTAAAACTTACTTGCTCAACTTCAATTTCATTGTCTGAAGCTTTATCGCAGGCGCAGAGTGATGTATTTTAATGCCATATGCAGTTCGTTTATTAGAATTTGATTGCAATTGCTGAGAAATTTTCCTGTTCATGTAGAATTTGTCATTAGCAATGTTGAATTGCCAACCAGATCGATTTCCATGGCCTAGCAGCTCATGAGAAACCCTTTGCTTTAGGGTTCGAGTTATGATCATTGCCCCCGCGTGAAGTTGAAGATGCTTACTATCCCTGTGATCCAAAATTTCGAAGAGCATCTGCTTATCTTGAAGATCAAGAATCAGCTTAGGATTTATGTTAGTTTCATTTGGTTCCCATATTATATTATCTAACCAAGATCCTTCCATCAAATCTCTATTTTGCAATGTGAGCTTGCTGAAACGCCTTACAGCATCACTTTCATGAAGCTCAGCACTATTATTCTCTCTTCTATCATCAACATGACTAGAGCTATCCACTTCCATCTGAGATTCCAATCTCAGAAGTTGTGGATGGCATCTGCTTTCTGAGAATGGAAGATTTCCAGGTTCTGAAGAGTCTTCTGAGCCAAAGGACTCCAAGAGAACAGAAGACCTGTTCCAAAGAAAGTTACTGGTGTTCTCATTTAACTCCACTGGGAGCTCCGAACAACGATTTTGTGGACTAGTCACTTGTTCACTTTCCCTAATAAATGAAGATCCAGTGTCAGGTCCCGAGAGATCAAAACTCTCTACAGAGTTGTCACTGATAGCTGGGGAATTGTCCCAAAGAATTCTCTCTTGCCAGTCTTGCTGATCAAGGGGGTAGAATTTTGAATGCACTGGAGACTTCCATTCCACTTCCTTGTTCATTGGTTCAGCACTAAGATAAGAGTTCTTTCTTTGTTCCTCAATTTGAACAGACGTTTTAATAGCTCCATGAACAGTTCCAAATCTTGCTAATTCTGCAGCATCTTCGCTCAAGATTGAGATGTCATGTTGATTTACAAGCAAATGTGATGGAAACAGTTGACCAGAGTCCTTTAAAAACACCTCTTCATCCTCTTCAACAATATCAGAAGCATCCATAGATGTATACTTCTCTGAAAATGAGTTAAACAAGAAAGTTAAAACAGAAATCAAGAAAAAAGCAAACCATAAGATGACAGGCACCTAATTAATAGACAATGCTTCCTCATTATTGAAGAGCAAACCCAAGAAACTAGAAACTAAAAAGAAATGAAAAGAAGAGTGTACAATGCAAATTGCACATGTGGTGCACAGGTTATATTCACTGTGACATTGCTAGAGCAAGTTAAATGATTATGAGATGGAAACATCACGCCTGAAAGAAAATACAGAAAGCAAGAGAGCAGACCTTTGAAAATGGAATATCTGTGATCTCTTTTTTTTCCTTTCTTCGAAGGTTCATGGATAGAAAATATTTCAGAAAACTTTAAGATCTCCATCCCATCTTCTATAAACAAAATAGGAAGTGGACTGGGACCTTTACCATCTAGAGGCCCCTCGACATGATCAACTTCCTCCTGCTTCAGCATAAAGACCTCAATAAGACACAGAACAACAAGATAACTATTGCAAAAGGATGCAAAAGAATTATTCAGAATCTCGGGTCAAAGATGTTGCACACTTACACCTTGCCATATTTTATTGACCATGTCACACAGAAAACATTGTATGTCTTTGATTAACAGACAATCAAGATTTATCAGGTTAACATTTCAGAAGTGCAAGCAGCAAATTAACTCCCAGGTTTGAAGCATAAACATGTTTTCCGTCTCTGTACCATCTTCTTTCCTCCATTCCTCAAAAAAGTGTGGGATGTGATTATTTGCTATTAGAGTTGTGCCATGGGTGATGTTGAGTTCTTTGATGAGGAAGGCAGAATTCTTGGCAGCTGCCTTTCTGGGTTTAGGAAAGAGGAAATGTTCCAATACTTCAACAACACGTGTCTTAATTGGCAACTATCTGGTTTTTCTAGATGGAAAGAACCAGTAAAACTTTTCAAGGATCACTTCCCATCGAGAAGATAGTTGTGGAACAACATAGTCTCCCAAGGTATATTCTAATAACACCAGAATATATGGGATAGTGCAAACAAGGGGTAAGCAAACTAAGAGGATGTCCGGATCTAAACAAACCACGGGAACTGTTTCAATCAAGATTTTGCATCCTTGTGATGCAATGCTTTGGGGGCTTTTAGAATGTTTCCCTAGCTGACACTCAACAGAATTGGAGCATTTTTTATTTTTATTTTGAGCTTTGTTCCTTTCCAGAGAATTGGCACACAGTGAATACCAGATAGAAGTTTGAGTAACTTGCTAGCATTCATCTATATTGACATCATAATCAAACATGCACAAATGTTTTTACAATCCAAAGGCTTGCACTCATCTTTTAAACATGTCCATATACAGTGGTTTCTTAAATGAGACTAAACATTTGCTGATGACAACATCATCCAACAGCATTTAGAATGCAAATGCAATAATATGTAACACCTACAGAAAATTGAAGAATATGGTAAAATGACCTCATGAATATCTTCTGATTTAGCATCAGAACTTTCAGAATCCATGGAACCAAGTTCTACATCATCCTGAGAAGACTTCTCTACTCCTACTCCTGAAACTACTCCAACATCTTGCTGACCTGAAAAGGAGATTCTAAACTAAATAATCTTGCTAGCACAATTTAGAAAATTGAAAAGCTTGTGTGTGTGCGAGTGGGGATATTCATGGTAAAAAACAAATGACTATTCCATAGCCAAGGATAATAACCTCAAATTGAAATAAAATATTTGTGACAATTTTATTAAGAGAAAAAAAAAAGGATATATGTGAGGTCACATAGTCAGATGAGTTATCACTTATCTCCAAGAATTTCCTTGATTCTATAGCCTTTTCTTGTGTCAGTTAAGCAAAATCTCAGAGACAATAGAGCTACTCAGAAAGTTCAAATTTGGAGAAAAGCTTGGTAGAAATCATCAGGTTCAATTGTACTGCAAAAACTCCTAGGTGGATGCTACAATTTGAATTACTTCAAGCAAACACACATTCAGCTGTCTGAGAGCACAAAACTGAATGTAGGGCAAAATGAATCCAGACATTGCTGAAATCTAACACAGAAAGTCCACCCAAACAGCTGATACTACATTTGTACGTCATACCAAAAACTCTTCCAGGTTCCAACAAAATGGGTGTGATCCACCAAGAAACATTTGTGGGCTATAGAACGAATAAAGACAAAAAGGAAAATGGGATAAAAATATATATATGTTTAATGAATTAGAGCTGCTGAATCTGAGCCCTTGAAATGAGGATTTGCTAGGTTGAGGCAAAAATGCACTACCTAACATTCTGATCCAAGACAGCTAGTAGGGCAAATTAATGCCCAGAGATGGAGTTGACTGAACCAGACCAGCAAGCCCAACATGTCTGAGTTAATGCACATCATATACCCAAAGATTTGCTCCGAAAACATATTTCGGTTTATCTGACAGTCACACATTGGTGACTTGGTGTCTTAGATAATCCAAGCTGTATTTGACATAAACAAAGTCCATTCCTCACAATTGATATTATCCAAAAGGTGGGTCCAGTCAGGTAAAAGTCAATTCTAATGCCAAGAAATTGCCATAACAGAACTGATGGCATCCTATGTTTTTGCAAACCCCAAACAAAGAGCAAAAAATATAAGATTTTTTGGATGACATATGGATATAAATGTATGTACAACATGAGAAAAAGACAGCTACTTCTTTGAAAGAGAGATATAATCATATAAAACAGGAAAAAAATAAGAAAAAAGAAAAACAAAGGCCAAGAAGTGGCATCACCAGCAAACCTCTTAAACCAAGTGTTGACAGAGGAAGCATAATGTGCATGCTACAAAAATACAGCACACTCTCCTAAAATCCCAGATAGAACCTGATCGATCAGAATAATATCCCTTGGCTACAATTATTGATGAGAAAAACGCAAAAAGATATCCAACATTTGTTTAACACTAGAACAAGCCCCACAAACTTTAGAGAATCACCATAACCTAAAAATAATGTAACCGAAGGAAAAATGGATCAAATGAATGAAAACAAACACAAATGAGAATATAAATGCCAGCATTTTTCAGAGAAACCAAGTTCTGATCTGACCAGCAGCGAAAATGAGAAACACCAAAACATCAAAATTCAGAATTCCAATCTTTTAATTAAAGAGAATAGTACCAGATTTCAATATAAAAGCTTGAGAGGGGTTAAGGAAAGAATGTATCTGAACCACTAAAACCACAGAATAGGCTATGAGTAATAAAACCTTAAGAGATGAGAGCAACGGCATTCAATATCTTACATGGAAAATGATTACATATATTCCAGATCAAACGTTTATATATATATATATATATATATATATATATATATGAACCAATGTGAATCACCCAAAAGCAAACCTGATAGAGAGGCAGTTTGAAATTCAAGAATTTTATCCGAAACGACAGGTTCCTTTTCAAGTTCCTCTTCCACATCCTCATCATAATCTTCATTGTCGGATGTAGGAGGCTGCAATGAGGATTCAGACAAAATATAATTCTTTTTTGACAACAAGTAGTCCTCCTCACTGACACCTTGAGTCTCAGGCCCTTCGTATTGTTCATCAAAGTCTTCGTAATCAACGGCATCTTCAGCCTTTGCATCATAATCTAGCAGCACAAATACAAAGTAAACTTATAATCAGAAGGTTGAATGGGGTAAGCCACAAGAGAAACTACAAGTTACCTAAACACAAACAGCAATATGTATGAGTATGATGGTGTGGAATCTACATATTTTGACACACACATAAATGCACAACATTTTATGGATGCATGCGTATGTACATATGCAAGAAAGAATATCATTGGACACCATCAAAATATGCATCCAGGCATTAATCTCAAATCCAAGAAGTATTCATAAGAAGAGTCCCAATACCAAGAAAAGGAGTCAAATTAACCCCAACTAGACGAACACAATGTCAAAGAACCAATTTAATCCAAAAGCTTAACAACTTCAGTTGTTAAGTGAAGTTCCAAGAATGGTTTTATATTACTCTTTAATACGCCTCCTTAATTGAAAGTCTTTTGAGTATGAAACTTGGACAGATCCATCAATACCTCGTGCTTAATGTTGCTAATTTAATTAGTCAGAATGAGAGTGGTGAAATTCAAATTCATAACCGTTTAGTCATCAAGGTTCTGATACCATATCAAAAGAACTAATTCAACTCAAAAGCTTAAGTTGTTAAGTGAAGCTCCAAGTATGGTTTTATATTAATCTCTAATACATAGAAGTATTTGAAGTCAAATTCTAGTAAGAGGACAAGAAATGAAGCAGCTTATCTAACAAGTCCAATGCTTGCAAACATTAGGTTGAACAAATCAGACTATAGTAGCTTACAACCTAAAGTGTATTCAAACAGTGGGCAGCAAAATCATTAAAACAAACTTTTGACTGTTTGTTTGAGCTCTTATTCACAAGTCCATTCCAAAAGGTGTATAATTTGTTCTTGCAGCATAGAACATGTTGCCAGAGGAATGGTTGGAAATTTCTGACATGGCTTGAACTTGACAAAAAAATATTTTGAGACACCCAAAAAGACAACCTATCCAACCCTGAAAATGAAAACATGACCATTTTCAGAAATAAATTCATTAGTGAGTATTTTTAGTAAAACCAAGTATATTTAACTAGAACCTTTCATTTGGCTAGGCCAGACCAAATATTAACATAACATGACTTGCAAACCTGATTAGCTTCACACTGACTTCTACTAGATGTACAGAAAAAACCAGACTGTTAGATTCTCCTAATCACAAACTAATGATACTCCCAATTTTTTATCAATTATCACTGAGAATAAGAGCAAAGATATGAGTTACTTGAAAAATTCTTCCCATTCTGAAAATTTAGTCTCAACTCCAACCACTGATAATTTCCAGCGTTTGAAAAAACATCAAGCATAGTCTTAGATTCAGTTAATGCTCCTTTTCTTCTTTCATTTAAATGTTGGTTCAAGAAATTCTATTTAACTTATTTAAAGAGCTGGACATGCATTAGTTTCCGCAATAGCATGTGACTATTATTATTCTGAATGTATTTGGAAATTGGGATAACATTATTTATGAAGAACTATGTTTCCCCAATTCCCCAATATATTCATATTGATAATAGTTATATACAACAGAAAAGGATGTATTTTCCACACCTCCCACCAAAAAAAAAAAATCAACAATAAAAGGAAAAAAGAAATAACATTATGGGCTTTGCCACCAAGGACAAATGTTGTCAGATCAGATAGTTTGTTTGCATTCCTATGGTATCATGCTTTGGGTGGTTTTAAGGTGTTTCCTGAGAGTTCTACAGGATTCCTTCATTATTCAGATCCTTGATGTCTTTGCTGGGAGGTTGCATGTGCATTCCGGCATACTTTCATCCACTTAACAAATATCTTTCAGCATATTCATGACAACCTAATCTTTCATTATTTTCTAAGTCTCATTATTATTATTCAAAAAGCTAAAGATACCCTAAAAAATTATTTCTCAAGAATCAAAGTCAATTTACTTCTATGAAATGGTTTCATGGGATTCAACCAATTGTTTCTTCATGTTAATCCAGGTATTGCTCTGGTGACTATGCATGCCTCAAAACTTGAGATTACTGATTATGTTCCTTTAAGTAAGTTTTATCTTTTAAACAGAAGTGTCATCGTAAGAGAGAGCCATATGATCAAATTGGAAAGCTTCCCCGCATACTTGACATACAATAATAGAAATAAAACAAGAGTTCATAACTTGCAAAGCATCTTAGGCATGACAATTTATGTTTCATTAACCAGTATGCCAAATTAGTAGAAGAATCCAAACAGAGCTTCTTAAAGTGTTACCAGTAAATGCAAGTCAAGACAAATAAAAAACAACAGAGAGAGAGAGAGAGAGCGATTGTTTAGTTAAAGAACCAAAGATACTAACACAACATCAAAAACTGCATGACAGAGTTTTTCCTGGCAGACAACATCACCTTGTTCTGCAGCATCAGTGGATGTTTGGTGTGACTTCACTGACAACTGAAAATAGAATAGCATGAGATTATAGTGTCAAGCCAAAAGAAAAAAAGGGAAGAAATCTGCCCAAGCATAATTGAGAACGGAAAGCTAAAAAACATAACACATGATACAAATTTTCCATACATCAATTTCTGTTAGCGACGAACCCAACTTGTCAGCTAATGCGGCAAGATGCTCCTTTGCATCCTGAAATTATATAGTTTAGCACCACAAGTGAGAATATCGAACTGAAAAACTACCATAATAACAAACAAGGATGTTCCTTGTTAAAAGCAAAAGAAGAATGTATGTTAAACGCAGCAAGCCCACAACTCAGTTGCATTATGGAATGAGAACATAGAAGTTGCTGCAAAACAAAGCTACTGCATGCCTGAACATGACTTGAAATTTCTAAGATGTCATAAACTGACTTTGTCTGTACTGCTCATGGCTGAACAACACACATTTACCAGATTAAAAAAAAAGGAAAAAAAAAAGAATTTAGGAAAAGATCAAATTTCATCCACTTAACAATCTGGGGCTACCAGAGGTTTTCATATTGAGATTTGAAAACTTTTTCACTCAATCTCACCTCCCAAGAACCAAGCCACAACAAATGACCATTGCCAATGAAGTTTAGTTTATTTTACATCTTTGAATTCTTAAGACACTGTTATTTCTTCATTTCACCAGCCTAAGCCTCTTATGGTTTTTGTTTTTTTTCCTGTCTCAAATAAAAAGTACTGCTTTCACACAATCTCAGTTTCAAAGGGATGCCAACTGTCACTTGCAATACATGTGCACGTTTATGAAACCTTTTACAGCAAGTAATACAAGAAATAAAAGATCAAATATAAAAGAGACATAAGCTCACCTCATCAAGGTAATCAGCATCAAGATCACCAGAATTATCAACATTCCCAAACATAAAACCCAAAAATCGGTTACCACCAACTTCCTCATATTCCTCGTCATCATCTGTCCAAAAGTCATCCAAACATTAGGATAGGATGACCACATAAGAGTTATAAAAAAAAAAAAAAAAAACATACAGATGAAAAAGAAAAGCAACTAATTTTGAATACATATAAGAAACACATCCCAATTCTTTCTTTTCTTTCTTCTTCCTTTTTTACCAATTTGATTTTCACAGTTTTGTGTTTCACAAGGTTGTCTAACTACGGGAACAAAATCAACTTAAACGACAGCCATTAAAACCAAAGACTACAGACTTTAATTACACAAGCAGTCAATACACCAGGGCCATCATAATTCTACCTATATCTATTACAACACCGTGTCCGAGTACAAAACAACAATGCCCTTCACCGTCCATAACAAAGAAGACACACAACTCCAGAAAGCCTTCAAAAGCCGCATTTATATACAGAATTCAACCAATGATTATTATAACAATGAGCATAAAACAATCAAATCTCGTCATACTATTGCGTCAAATAACCTACTTACCATCGTCAGAAGCACTTCCGGAGTCATAGCCACCTCCACTCATGATTTAAAGACAGTTTTGCCTATAATCATCAAAATGGAAAAACTCCAGCTTTCAGCTATTAAACTAAGGAAAAAAAAGCTGAATAACTATTTAAAATTCAGTTTTTTATTTACTTCATTTCATAAAAATCCACGTGGAAAACAGAAACAAATGAGAAGAAGTTTCAAAAAGGGAGCTAAAAAAAACTACATCATCGAAATTCGAAAATGGAAACCACAGATTAACTTATGAAAAAAAAAAAAACACAAAAAAGAAGAGAAAATAAGAAATTTAATCCAAAAATACTACAAATTTAGAAATTTAAGTTCGTTGAAACAGTGAGCAGTAAACCGCACTCGAACTCTCCATGAAATAAATTAAAAAAAAATAAAAATTCTCCTAAATTTTCAATTCCCAATTGAAAAGGAAGTTTGTGTAAGTAACCAAAAATCAAACCCTAGCAGAGACCTATAAAATACTGAATAAAGCAAAAATAAAAAAAAATCGAAAATAAAAACCACAAATCGAAGAGAAATTAAATTAAAAAATAAAGCCAAAAATACTAAAAAGGAAACATAAATTCGTTGAAATAATAAGCACTAAACAAACCGTACTTTAATTCTTGCTTGGAAAATATATAAACGAAGAAAACATAAATTTCTAAGAGGAAAGAAAGAAAAGTTTGAATTTGGAAGCAACGGTGATGTTAAAAAAAGAAAAGAAATAGGAGTGAATGGATTGAGATGTTACCTAGTAATTTAAAAGGATTGACTTATATCCCAAAGGTGATAACGATAATCTCCGACCGGGATAGCTAGCTTTCCTCGTGCCTTAGCGCTTGAGAGAAAGCAGAGAACGAATGACCAATGTAGTGTTGGGCAGGAGTCGGGTCGGGTCGGGTTTTTGAGATTGGATATGGGCCTGGACTTTGGATTCGTGGAGTTGAATCTAAGCCCGTATAAAAGTAAGTGTTTAATCTTTAAACAGTTTTTAGATTTGAATTCTTTAAATACACTTGTTATTATTTATTTGATTTATTTAAGGGGTTTTTTTACTTGTTGGACTGTTTTATATATTAAAGAACTCTAAATAGCATGGGAAAGCATTGTAGCTTCCCCATGCCTTTTAATTATACTTATATATAATAATAATAATTATTATTATTATAATTATAATTATAATTATATTATTATATTATAATATATATTATTTTTCGTTTTCATTTTTTTTCTGTATATTTTTTAGTTTTTTATGCCTTTATGGGTTGTTTTTTTTTGCTTCTTTCTTATTTTTTTTTCCTTTTAATTTTTTTTTATATTTAATTTAGTTTGTTAATTGATCTCGAGTTTAACGGGTTAACCTGATTTGACGAGTTAATTAAACATTTTATTTTTTTTGCTTTTTTCTTTTTAATTAATTTTTTCATTCAGTTTAGTTTGTAAATGTTAAATTTCTTTCTATTTAATTATCAGACTTTCATGACATGTATTCCAAGCTTGACAGGTTAATCCGTCAATTTTTTTTCTTCTATTTAGTTATTAAACTTTCAAGACGTGA
Source organism: Populus alba (assembly GCF_005239225.2). NCBI lineage: Eukaryota > Viridiplantae > Streptophyta > Magnoliopsida > Malpighiales > Salicaceae > Populus > Populus alba. Next base: position 6,575,521 of record NC_133300.1, on the reverse strand, counting down.
ATCTAAGGTTTGACGGGTTATCCTGGTTTGAAAGGTTAACCCAGTTAATTCAGATTTTTTTTCTTTTTCTTCATGTAGGTTTCTTTCTTTGTTTTTTTTTTTTTAATTAATCTATTTAATTATCACACTTTTATGACACGACCTTGCAACTAGACCTACATTCAAGGCTCTTGGGTTTGGTGTTACAACCAGACTCACTTAAACTTGAGTCATGTAAGTTTAATATTATTATAAATATTACTTTTGGGTCAAGCGTTATAGCTAGACCAAAGGCTTTTGGGTATATCTTTACAGAAAGACATAACACTCTTAGATCTTAGCATTTTTTGATATTTTTTATGCAAGAAAAAAAAATAACCTGTGATGGATGCCTTTGTTTTGTTTTTTTATTTTTCCTTTTCCTTTTTAAGCTCTTTACTGTGGACTGCGCAGTGCAGTCCACAATGAAAAAGCTGATGCCTTTATTATTATTATTATTATTATTATTATTATTATTATTATTATTATTATTATTATTATTATTTATCTTTTTTTCTTCTTCTTTTTTGTAATTATTCTTTTAATTTAGTTTTTTTAATATTAATTTTTTTGTGTTTGATTATTAGACTTTCATGACACGGATCCCAGGTTTGACGGGTTAACCCAGTTGATTCAGATTGTTTTTCTTTTTCCTCATTAGTTTTGTTCTTTCGATTTAATCTTTTAATATTGTATGTAGTCCATGGTAAAAAGATTGATGTCTTTAATTATTATTTTTTGCTTTTTTTTTCTTTTTATGCCTTTCACTATGGACTGCACAGTACAATCCACGGTGAAAATGTTGATGCCTTTATTTTTTTTAATTAATTTTTTTTATTTAGTTTGTTGATATTAAATTTTTTTCTATTTAGTTATCAAACTTTCATAACACGAATCTCAGGTTTTACGGGTTAACCCAGTTAATTCAGATTTTTTTTTCATGTTGGTTTTTTTTTTCTTTTTAATTAATCAATTTAAGTATTACACTTTTATGACACAACTTTGCAGCTAGACTCATATCCAAGACTATTGGGTTTTGTATTGCAGTCAAACCCACTTAAACTTGGATCTTTCAAGTTTAATGTTATTATAAATATTACGTTTGGGTTAGGCATTGTAGTCAAATCTAAGACTCTTAAATATAACTTTGTAAAAAAACCTAAGGCATCGCGCGGGTCATGTTTTTTCACTGTAGCTAAAGCTGTTTTTTTTTTTTGTAGTTTTTTGTTTTGTTTTTTCTTCTGTGGCTTTTTTTTTTGGTTTTTTTTGTCTGTATTTCCTTTTTTTTCTTTTGCTTTTGTTTTTTTTTTTTAAAATGTTTTTTTCATTGTAGCATCTTTGTTTTTTTTTTTTTCCCTCGCTTTTGTTTCTTCTATTTTTTATGTATAATGTATCACTGTGCACACAGTGAAACACTTGACTTTTTTTTTTGTTTTGCCCATGGGTTTTTTTTTTTTCTTTTTCTTTGTATTTTTTTTCTTTTAATGAATTTGTTTTGTTTAATTTAGTTTGTTGATGTGAAATTTTTTTTTAATTTAGTTATCATACTTTCATTACACGGATCTTAATTTATTTTTTTCTATATTAAGCTGGTTGAGAACTTAGCTTTATAGCTTTTTTCAAAAAGAAAAGAAAAAACACTATGGATTACTACAGTGCTTCCCTTGCATGATTTTTGTTTGGCTGTAGTGTTTCCCCCACATGTTTATTTTTTAAATTATCTTTGTTAAATTTATTTTTTTAATATTGAGTTGGTTGAGAATTTAGCTTTAGCTTTAGCTTTCCCCATGTTTTTTCATTATAATAATCATTATATTGTATTATATTATATGACTGTTTTTTTCTTTTGTTTTTTCTTTTTAAATTTTTTTAATGAATTTTTTTTGTTTGATTTATTTTGTTAATGTTAAATTTATTTTTATTTAGTTATCATATTTTCATGATATAAATCTCAGGTTTGATGGGTTAACTTGATTTGACGAGTTATTTTTTTCATTTAGTTTAGTTTGTTAAAGTTAATTTTCTTTCTATTTAATTATCAGATTTTCATGACACGTATCTTGGGCTTGACGAGTTAACTTGATTTGATGGGTTAACCCGGTTAATTCTGGGTAAACCCGTTATTTTTTTTTCTATTTAGTTATCAAACTTTCATGACGCAAATTCCAGGTTTTACGGGATAACTTGGTTTAAAGGGTTAACCCAATTAATTCAACTTCCTTTTCTTTTTATTCATTAGTTTTTTCCTTTATGTTGATTTTTTTCTTTGTTTTTTTAATTAATCTATTTAATTATCACACTTTTATGACACGACCTTATAGCCAGACTCACATCCAATATTTTTGAGTCTGGTGTTACAACTAGGCTCACTTAAACTTGGGTCATGCAAGTTTAATTTTATTATTAATATTATAAATATTACTTTTAGATCAGGCGTTGCAGCCAAACCCAATATTCTTGAGTATAACTTTGCAAAAAAACCCAAGATTTTTTTATTTTTATTTTTTTAAATATTTTTTATAAAAAAAAAATAACCCGCGGCATCGCGCGGGTATCAAAGCTAGTTTCATATTTATAACATGTTTGTAAAGAATAGTTAAATGTTATTTTGTAAAGTATATTTTATTTATAAATGCATATTATTTTATTTTTTTAAAATTATTTTTAATATCAGCTTATCAAAATGATCTGAAAATATTAAAAAATATATTAATTTAAAGTAAAAGAAATTAATTTTTTTAAAAGTATTTTTGAAATGCAAAAATAAATAAGATATTATTAATGGTTTATATTATTTGAAAAATTAATTGTATTTTTTATTTAATAATTATGAGTATTTTTGTACTATGTGAATTATTTGAAACTAAATTTTATCTAAGATGATTTTAAGATAATGCTTTTAAGATTTAAACCTCAAAAGAAAGGAAAGCAAGTAAACTTTTCTAATCACTAAGTTAACCTCTGGGTTAATATTTGTTTTTTTCTGTAAAACTGTGCTTTATTTTTTTAAAATAATTATACATTTTTATATTATTTTAATATATTGTTGTCAAAAATAAATTAAAAAATATTATTTTTAATTTAAAAAATACTTTAAAAAGTATCCACTATCATAATATCTAACATTACCTCTTATTAAATTATTATATTTCAATAAAATTTAAATTATTACTCTTCGAAAAAAGAAACCACATTATTTTATTTTCTTTCTTTGAATTATTATATTTTAATGAAATTTAAATTATTATATTTCAATTTAAATTTTCTCTCTATCATTACAAATATTTTCTTTCTTTTCAATAATAAATTTTCCTTCATTTTATTAACAGCATACACATTTTTAAAATCCTGACTTCTTACATTCTTGTAACCTTTTTAAGGACTCAGTTCAGTTTGACCCAAAAATACCGAAGTAAAAAACCACTTTATTGCATGGTCTGACCGACGACTGCAAACAAGGAGCACTAAGAGCACCGACTTGCCTTACATTTCTGAGCACTACGTAGAACAATGCTAAAATCGTCGACAACAAACATGGAGTAATATCATTGTCACGACTGATTTGGTCCATCGATGGTCCATATACACTGGTAGGCTCTATTGGTACATGTGGACCGTGGCTAGTCTAGATAGAGTAATCACAGCAGGTGGCTGCTGCCTCCAGCGCTGACCGGAAACATGGTGATAGGTACAGACCCTCAAGGTCTAGTTATGGATTTGGTTTGAAGGACTTGCACTTGGGATCTTTGGTATCCAATGGAAAGGTGGCAAGGAAGGCCACTTGAGATGTGGGAATTTGGGTATGGTAGGCAATGATTTTGGGTTTGGCATAGGCCAGGACTTGACCGGTGGGAATTTGGGTAAGGTGGGCCATTTATGCGATATAGGGTAAGGCAGAGGAGGTGACTTGGAGCTAGTCGATGGTGGCGTTTCATCCTTTGGTGGTGGCATGGAGGCTGGAGGCGGCGGCGTTTCATCCTTTGGTGGTGTTATGGAGGTTGGTGGTGGCAATGTTGGGAGTTCTACTGTAACTGTAGGTGTTTTTGGTGGATTTGGTGGTGTTAACACAGAGATGCTAGGAGGAACTAATGATAAAGTGGGCGGTCCGAATGTCTCAGCTGGGGATGGCAGCGTTGGTACTGGTGTTGTTGGTGTGGAAGTCAAGTTGGGTGGCAAAGGAGGCAATTTAGGCCTAGGCAACGGAGGAACATTCTTAGCACTGTGAAGAAGATACCGAGTTGCTAAGGCAACATTAGTGCATGAAAGTGGAATCGATATGAAGAAAGCTATGATCAATAGGTGATGAACAGAAGCCATGACGGAGCAGAGAACTATTTGATTTTGACAATTTGCTTTTGTATATATAGGGGAGGAGTGGGGGTGTAAGCTTACTATATACATGAACTAAACATAGAAAAGGAAGTGAAATCAAGCCCAAAATTGGAGTTAACTAGGGTTCTTAATGAGCAGGGGACTTGACTAACTGGATTCATTGAGTAATTTTCTTTCAGATGTGGTTAGATTTCATGAGCTGGTGCAGGTCCACAGTTATTGTAATCAATAGTGTCGAATTGTTGCTGTTGTGGACAAAAATTAAGCCCTGTTTATGGCAGGAAAAAAAAAAAAAAAAACCCTTCAAACTTGCAAGTTGAGAAAAAAAAATTTGTGCTAAGCAATTTTCTTAGAATATGTTTGGATATATGATTGTTTATCAAGTTCATAAAAAAAGAGGCACAACTGCTTTTGGTTGCATATCATTACAGTGTTTTGCATGCTGTTCTTGGGCTACTGCAGCTATCGCTCGAACATCAAACATTGTTTTTTTTTTTTTTTTTTTCATATTTCATCTCTAACTATCAAAGAAATGGTGGGATTCGAACTCGTGACCACTTGATCATTAAAGCTCTGATACCATGTTAAAAAACCATCTCAACTCAAAAGCTTAAGTTATTAGATGAGATCCCAAAATATAATTTATAGATGAGGTCTCAAGATATGATTTATATTATTCTCTAACACTACCGATCATTTTCCAAAACATTCTTGATTTTCCATGTTTACAAACTCCATTTTCAAAACGCTTTCGCTAATTAATTAGCTTTCTTGAAAAGTCCTGCTGCAGAAATGCCTTGGAAATGATCTGCTGCTTTCGTGAGTGCAAGTTTCTTACTGCTTCTTGATGTTCATAGCTGAATCTGAGATACAGCAACTACTTATGTCAACTCATTAATATGCTATAAACATTGGGTTACCTACAATAGTGTGCAATTTTTATTTTTTTGGATTCGAGGATACCCACTCCTGGAAAGCGCATTTTGTTGGCTCAGGTGAGTTAGTAAAATCTTAACTGTCACAGGCTCTTACAAGAAGTGCATACCCTGACTTGAACTCGAGACCTGCTATGTAGATCTCAAGCTCTTTACCACCACGCTACGTCTGTTAGGAACTATGATCTTGAACAACCTGAAACCCTTATACTGCATTGCGGGCAAGGGCTCTTGGAGACCATGGCTACTCTCCTCTAACACGAAAAATCCCACATTCGGTTGATTGACGGAACGGATTTTTTATTAAAATCTTATCTTAGAAGTAGAATGACCTACTCAGTTTGCACCACTGAGGAAAATGCCCAGAAGGGATAGCAACCTGTGTTCATTGCTGATGAATATCTCCAGAATTAGCAACTGATTATTTCATTGTTCAATATATAAATTTTGAAACTTATGGCCACTAAGCAATCTCTTAAAGAAGTCGTACTGTAGGAATCTGCAGCGTAACTGAGTCAATAACTTTTGTGCTAGCAAGTTCAGCTAGTAACTAGTCCCGTGCCCTACTGCGGCTTGGACAAATTATTTTTTGTGAACATAAATAAGAAAGTACAAGCAATGGTAATGTTTTTCACACCATCAGCCAATGAGTAACGAAATTGTTTGATAGATTCAGATATGCGACAAAAGTCAGATACAACAATAAAACTACAGAACTAATCTTTTCTTTCTTCTACTCAGCTCTTTTACATTTGTGTAGTTAGCTTCTGTTTGGGGCTATTACATTCTGTTTTGGGGATTAGTTAATGTGTTTTCTATCTGTTATGTTGGAGAGTGATCAGTTTGTTCCATGTAAACCAGATCATTATTTGATTGTAAGAAAACCAATGAAGTCCTTAATGATTTCTCCTTATACTAAGTCCTTTCTGATTCTCCAACCAGGTTTATACTAGCTATGATAGCCCTACTTTAGCATAATGACTTTCCGAATCACTGTTTCAGGAATCGTGAAGTAGTGCATCAATGGAAGCTTATCAAGGTAAGGTTTAGATGTTGCTGAATTGTCAGACAAAGAATTCTGATGCTGATTTCGTTTCCATATCGGTCAGAAATTTTAAGAGTAGGAAATCTTTTCTACAGCTGATTATGTTCAATGATGCTGGTTGAGGCCTTAATGTGGTTTTATCTTGCTTAATTAGCAGAGGATGCTGCCAGAAAAAAATTTTTGGTATTACAAAGGTTTTGCAGATATCCTTATCTGGTAAAACTAGTTTTCCTGTAATGCTGAAACCAGTGAAACTCAGGTTACTTTGTTCTGATGGAGGCAAAAGCAAAATCTGTTTCGTAACCGTGCTTGTGCAATTCTGCTTCATAGATTACTTTTCCGATACTTTGTCTAATGATGGTGTTTCAGCGTATTTCGCAATTATGCACTGAACTCTGTTGCCAAAAAGGCTAAAAGATTTGTGTTTAGATAGAAAAGTTTATCTAGTTTATCTTGCTTAAGGATTGCAAAACAGGTATAAAGGAGGGTCAGGAATGCTTTCTGCAGAACTCATTTTTGTAGGACTTTTTCTCTGAAGAAATAAAGGTTCTGTTGTTAGAAATGATGGAGATGAAGGTGATGAAATTGAAATCTTGAACATGTAGTTCTGTTTATAAACTGGGAATTTTTGTTTTACCATAAGTGAGAACATATACGTGAGCACAAACGTGCATGCATACATAAAGCTTCCATAACAGGCTCAATCGCGAAAAATTCCTGACGTGAAATGGCATTTTCTTCAGAATTTGCTTGAGGTAAGTACATAAATGAACATGGAATGTATGCAAACAACCTTTTATTCAGTAATAATGAATTAAAATACACACATAAGTCTATGGAACTCCAATTCCTAGAAAGTATAAAATAATAAAGCACACAAGAGGAAGAAAAGAAAAACACGACTAAGCTCACATATGCGAGGGCAACTATAACTGCATACAACTATAAGCTTCCATTACTTCCCAAGTCAGAGAAGACAGACAGAATTCCTTCAAAAACAAACATGAAATACTTCTGCACGTCTTGCATCACAAGAAAGGAACTGCAAAAGGGTAAACTATTATAAGAGAAGGATAGATTGAGAAAATCAAGGGCTAGTAGTTGCAGGGGGAGGGGAAAGGAATGGAATAGAGGGCATAGTTGGAATTGTGGGGATTGAGGGCATGCTTGGAAGAGGAGGGAAAGTGACCATTGGGACTGTAGGAATGGTAGGGATTGTAGGGATGCTAGGAAGTGGAGGTAGTGTTGGCTTTGGTAGTGATGGCTGAGTTGTAGGTAAGGTGGGCAATGTAGGCTGTGGCAGGTTAGGTATGGAAGGCAACGGTGGCAGTGTTGGTAACTGGAGGAGATGACGGGCAGCCAGGTTGACGGTCATGCTTGAAAATGCCAGAGCAATGAAGAAAGCTAAGATAAAGCTTTTGCGAGAGGCCATCACTGATACTCAAGATACAATCAATACTTGTGATCACCAGAAATATACGAGTAGAAAATGTTCAAATAAGTTGTTCTGTCAGGCTTGTATGGGAAAATTAAGGCTGTTCTAAGTATTTATAGTAGGACATGGGATCAGTATGGTGATTTGGGCACTACTAGCTGGTTGGAAAAATCTGAAAGACAATTTTGAGATTGCTTGTTAGCTCACCTACTTCTATATCATATTAGTTGACTATTGCTTCTTTGGGATAATCTGTTTGGTTATCTAATTAGAGTTCTTGGACCAAACAACAAATGTTGCAAGTGTCATTCTTTCGTTGATCCTTGGTCAAGTTCTAGGCTCATAAACTAGCAGACTTCTCTGCTCTAAATTCACAACTATACAAGTCAAGTTGTTAGTTTTCAGCAAGCAACCATGACTTGGAACCCTTGAGTTTTCTTGTTGGCAGTTCATCTTCTCATCTGCAATTATTCGAAAAGATGTCATGGGCTCCTTACAGGTGTTGATGATGGTTAGATTTCATGAGCTGGTGCAGGTCCACACTTATTGTAATCAATAGTGTCGAATTGTTGTTGTTGTGGACAAGAATTAAGGCCTGTTTATGGCAGGGAAAAAAAAAAAAAAACCTTCAAACTTGCAGGTTGAGAAAGAATTTGTGCTAAACAATTTTCTTAGAATCTGTTTGGATTTATGATTGTGCATCAAGTCCATAAAAGAAGAGGCACAACTGCTTTTGGCTGCAGATCATTACAGTGTTTTGGATGCTGTTCTTGGGCTACTGCAGCTGTCGCTCAAACATCAAACATCGTTTATTTCTTTTTATAATTCATCTCTAACGATCATTTTCCAAAACATTCTTGATTTTTCATGTTTAGAAACTCCATTTTCGAAACGCTTTCGCTAATTAATTGGCTTTCTTGAAAAGTCCTGCTACAGAAATGCCTTGGAAATGATCTGCTGCTTTTGTGAGTTACTTTGTTATCTAAGATTGAGATCAAAACTAAAATTCTGCACGCAAGTTTCTTACAGCTTCTTGATGTTCATAGCTGAATCTGAGATACAACAACTACTAATGCCAACTCATTAATATGCTGTAAATGGTTACCTACAATAGTGTGCAACATTCAATCCCGTCAGGACAGGTGATCTTGGACAACCTGAAACCCTTGTACTGCATTGCGGGCAAGGGCTCTTGGAGACATGGCTACTCTCCTCTAACACGAAAAATCCAACATTCGGTTGATTGACGGACTGGATTTTTTTATTAAAATCTTATCTTAGAAGTAGAATGACCTACTCAGTTTGCACCACTGAGGAAAATGCCCAGAAGGGATAGCAACCTGTGTTCATTGCTGATGAATATCTCCAGAATTAGCAACTGATTATTTCATTGTTCAATATATAAATTTTGAAACTTATGGCCACTAAGCAATCTCTTAAAGAAGTCGTACTGTAGGAATCTGCGGCGGCGTTGAGATAAATGCAGGATTATCCGATGATAACTGAGTCAATAACTTTTGTGCTAGCAAGTTCAGCTAGTAACTAGTCCCGTGCCCTGCTGTGGCTTGGACAAATTTTTTTTTGTGAACATAAATAAGAAAATACAAGCAATGGTAATGTTTTTCACACCATCAGCCAATGAGTAACGAAATTGTTTGATAGATTCAGATATGCGACAAAAGTCAGATACAACAATAAAACTACACAACTGATCTTTTCTTTCTTCTACTCAACTCTTTTACATTTGTGTAGTAAGCTTCTGTTTGGGGCTATTACATTCTGTTTTGGGGATTAGTTAATGTGTTTTCTATCTGTTATGTTGGAGAGTGCTCAGTTTGTTCCATGTAAACCAGATCATTATTTGATTGTAAGAAAACCAATGAAGTCCTTAATGATTTCTCCTTATACTAAGTCCTTTCTGATTCTCCAACCTGGTTTATATTAGCTATGATAGCCCTTCTTTAGTATAATGACTTTTCGAATCACTGTTTCAGGAATCGCGAAGTAGTGCATCAATGGAAGCTTATCAAGGTAAGGTTTAGATGTGGCTGAATTGTCAGACAAAGTATTCTGATGCTGATTTCTTTTCCATATCTGTCAGAAATTTTAAGAGTAGGAAATCCTTTCTACAACTGATTATGTTCGATGATGCTGGTTGAGGCCTTAATGTGGTTTTATCTTGCTTAATTAGCAGAGGATGCTGCCAGAATAAAAAAATTGGTATTACAAAGGTTTTGCAGATATCCTTATCTGGTAAAACTAGTTTTCCTGTAATGCTGAAACCAGTGAAACTCAGGTTACTTTGTTCTGATGGAGGCAAAAGCAAAATCTGTTTCGTAACCGTGCTTGTGCAACTCTGCTTCATAGATTACTTTTCTGATGCTTTGTCTAATGATGGTGTTTCGGTATATTTCGCAATTATGCACTGAACTCTGTTGCCAAAAAGGCTAAAAGATTTGTGTTTAGATAGAAAAGTTTATCTTGCTTAAGGATTGCAAAACAGGTATAAAGAAGGGTCAGGAATGCTTTCAGCAGAACTCATTTTTGTAGGACTTTTTCTCTGAAGAAATAAAGGTTCTGTTGTTAGAAATGATGGAGATGAAGGTGATGAAATTGAAATCTTGAACATGTAGTTCTGTTTATAAACTGGGAATTTTTGTTTTACCATAAGTGAGAACATATACGTGAGCACAAACGTGCATGCATACATAAAGCTTCCATAACAGGCTCAATTGCGAAAAATTCCTGACGTGAAATGGCATTTTCTTCAGAATTTGCTTGAGGTAAGTACATAAATGAACATGGAATGTATGCAAACAACCTTTTATTCAGTAATAATGAATTAAAATACACACATAAGTCTATGGAACTCCAATTCCTAGAAAGTAGAAAATAATAAAGCACACAAAAGGAAGAAAAGAAAAACACGACTAAGCTCACATATGCGAGGGCAACTATAAGCCTCCATTACTTCCCAAGTCAGAGAAGACAGACAGAATTCCTTCAAAAACAAACATGAAATACTTCTGCACGTCTTGCATCACAAGAAAGGAACTCCAAAAGGGTAAACTATTATAAGAGAAGGATAGATTGAGAAAATCAAGGGCTAGTAGTTGCAGGGGGAGGGGAAAGGAATGGAATAGAGGGCATAGTTGGAATTGTGGGGATTGAGGGCATGCTTGGAAGAGGAGGGAAAGTGACCTTTGGGACTGTAGGAATGGTAGGGATTGTAGGGATGCTAGGAAGTGGAGGTAGTGTTGGCTTTGGTAGTGATGGCTGAGTTGTAGGTAAGGTGGGCAATGTAGGCTGTGGCAGGTTAGGTATGGAAGGCAACGGTGGCAGTGTTGGTAACTGGAGGAGATGACGGGCAGCCAGGCTGACGGTCATGCTTGAAAATGCCAGAGCAATGAAGAAAGCTAAGATAAAGCTTTTGCGAGAGGCCATCACTGATACTCAAGATACAATCAATACTTGTGATCTCCAGAAATATACGAGTAGAAAATGTTCAAATAAGTTGTTCTGTCAGGCTTGTATGGGAAAATTAAGGCTGTTCTAAGTATTTATAGTAGGACATGGGATCAGTATGGTGATTTGGGCACTACTAGTTGGTTGGAAAAATCTGAAAGACAATTTTGAGATTGCTTGTTAGCTCACCTAGTTCTATATCATATTAGTTGACTATTGCTTCTTTGGGATCATCTGTTTGGTTATCTAATTAGAGTTCTTGGACCAAACAACAAATGTTGTAAGTGTCATTCTTTCGTTGATCCTTGGTCAAGTTCTAGGCTCATAAACTAGCAGACTTCTCTGCTCTAAATTCGCAACTATACAAGTCAAGTTGTTAGTTTTCAGCAAGCAACCATGACTTGGAACCCTTGAGTTTTCTTGTTGGCAGTTCATCTTCTCATCTGCAATTATTCGAAAAGATGTCATGGGCTCCTTACAGGTGTTGATGATGGTTAGAAGATTGGAATATGATTTGGCAAGATGGGATATTTGATGAGTTGATAATTCATAATTAATTCCTCCACACTACAAAAGGAAAGTCTAGTAATGTTTTGTTACAGCATAAGTGATGACAGAACAATCTACATCTTGAAAAACATAAAATTACCATCTTGTACCTGTTTTTGCAGCAAACATTATTTAATGCTGGTCAAGTGCAGGGCACTAGCCAAGTTTGCAATATAAAAGATATCATCTCTGTAACTACAACTTAAAGGTGCAACTAAGAAGATAATCAACACAACATCTTCTGGATGTTAATAAGAGGTTGTTTGTGTTTCAGGCAATGGTGATTAACATAGTAACAGATCATACAGCAATTCATCAAGCATCGTTAAGAGGTTGTTCATAGATCAATTGTAATTTACATTAACCTGAGTCAAATATAGTCTTAATGTACTTACCATAAACTGCAAGCCATTTCAAGCAATGTTGCACATGGTGGAGATTTTCTTTAAAAGACGCGACCGCGAAAAAGACACAACTGCGGACGTCAAATTTAAATTTTGAATCAACTTACCAAATAAACTACAATCAATTAATGATACAAAATCATTCTCTTTCGCGGGAACTTCTCGGTATATTACCGTTATTCGTCGGAACTCAAAGAATCCATACAAAACCAGTTGATCAGCAAGTAAATTGCAGTGGAGGAACATAGTTTAGTAGCAATGGTTTGTAATGCATAGAGTTAGATGAATGCTTTATGCATCAAGAACCTCTAGTCACAGGACATTTTTTCTCCAAAAACAAAATGAAAAGAGAAAACAAGTCATTAATATCTTAACATGAAACCTTTGAAAATCCTGAATTGAATCATTTCCTTGCATATAAAATATTAACATGCTCGACATGATGTATGTATTGGTGTGGAGATCAGGACAATCCTTCACAAATAAAAATGGTATTTATTATCATTTCATTTGAATATCTTGATCCACAATACTCAACTCCAACCTGAAAGTATTGACAGATTCAAAACATAAATGAACTGTGTTATGGTTAAGACAATCTATTTCAAAGGAATTATTAACGCACTAGAAGAAACCAGTCCCATATCCAAGACTGTATCCAAAAGGAGGCATTGCTGAGCTTGCATTGAAAGGAGTCCCGCTCATGTTGGTGTTGAAAGGGGTCCCACTCATGTTGGTGTTGAAAGGAGGCACAGCCATGTTTGAGATGAATCCAGTATTCCTGGTATCGAAAAGATGATTCCCACTAGTGCTAGGGTTTGCTGCGATAAAAGGCTGAGGAGCTGAACTTTGAAGCAGAATGTGTTTGGCGTGCCTGGTCACATCCTGCTTGAGATCCAGTAAGGACGCCTTCAATTGTTCAAGCTGTTCCAAGCTAAGTTCCTGAATAGGGTTCTCCCACCAGTTCCGACTCTGACTTGCTTTCCGCATTCTGTCTAGGTCTTCCCCTCTTTTCTTCTCCACTTCCAATTGGTTGGCCGCCTGGTGAATCATTTATTAGTAAGAAAATATTTTGGTTTTCTGATGGAAGCAAATTGATGCACCTGAGAAATTTCTTTAGAAAATGGTTCTCACAGTATCTTCTGCAGATAATTCTTACAAAAGGACAAGAGGAAAAACTAAATATACTTTGAAAATTCTTGCCAATTAGTACCTGAGTTAGCTGCATGTTGAGTTCGTGGACCCTAGCATTGCGATGAGCCTCAATAAGATGAAAAGCACCAGAAGTTTGGGGAATATTTCCTGAGACATACCGTTCCATGACCTTTTCAACAGAAGGGTGGCCAAAAGAGAAAACCTTCTTGCCAGGCGAGAACACAATCATGCTGACTTCAGCACCACAAAGAGTACAGAGTTCACTAGCCTTCTTGAAAAGGCCAGACCTACGCTTGGAGAAGGTTACCATTAAATTGCTCTCATTTGGTATTTTAACCATCTCCAACTTTTGGCGACCCTTACTCTTTCTGACCATGGTGAATCAACAAAAGAATTGAAACCACCTCACTAAGAAAGAAGAGACCAACAACTCTCTTGAGAACAGTATGGATGGAGGGGAAATGGTTCACAATTTATACAGGTTTCAGGACTTGAAGTTGAGACTAAAAGCGGTCAAGATACACTGCATTCTTTGTCGTAATCATTCAGTGCTTTTCTTGAACTTAATAGCTTTCTAATTTTGGAGGGTTCAGAATCACCGAGGACTGACATATATGGTATGCATATTCAGCGTCATAATCTGCAGGGCCACTCTAGATTGTTATACCATTCTCCAATTCACCCCCTGTGATATTTCCACAGCCTGCCTCTTTTATCATCCAGTGATGAGTAGGTGAAATGGCTAGCCACTAGCCAGCAACTGAAAGATCTCGGATGACTAAATCCCTTAGTCAGACTTACTGATATACGATCACTACAAGTTGTGAAATGTAACAAAAATGGTCCAATATGAGATACGGGATGCCAGGAAGAATAATTTCTATACATGTTACACCATTTATGATTTTGTATTCTAAACTTGCTGCTATTGACTTTGTTTCTTCTTACATGAGTATAGCAGAACCCGGAAGTCTGATATAACTTCAAAGCAACATGTGAAATTGCTATATATCATGAACATCATTCTGTTCAAGCTTGCTGTTTTAATACATTTTCTTTTGTTGTTTCATATAGAATTGGAAAACTTATTAGATATGCCAAGATGAGAATAAGGAGCCTGCTGGGCAATTTTCAATGGATTGAATGGGATTTTTCTTTAAAGACTATAATGAAATCATTCTAGATGTACTGCTTGCATCATACATATTATTGATGGTTTAGAATAATCTTGCTTTCCTATTCAACAAACCATCCTTATCCATCTGTTGTGTCATAAGGTTTTAGATTTCATGGATTGGGAATCCACAAAAAGAAATCTGTTATATGTTTGACTGATGTTTGCTGTACTGAAGGTAAGGTATGTTCTTTACCATAACTATGGAAATGCAGATTCATTGCATCACATGATTAAGCACACACATATGGCTTTTGGGGGCAAACTAAAATTGAAGAAACATAATACAATGATCATATATCTCGAAGCGCAATCATAAATACAAAACTCCATCAAAATACAGTATAAAGAAACACAAACAGAACTGAAACAAACCCAGTAACACTCTAAAGACACAACGAAGGAAGAACTCTGGCATCCGATAGCAGGAAACTGCAAGAGTGTATATATGCTCCCATACCATACCAAAGCCACACTAATGGTACATACAAGTTCTCACTGCCATGAACAGAATGAAGAAATTCAAGGCTTTGTGGTAGCAGGTGGTGGTGAGAGGAATGGAATAGAAGGAATTGCAGTTGGGATTGGAATGGTGGGGATTGAGGGCATGCTTGAAAGTGGAGGCAAGGTGACCTTGGGGACAGAAGGCAATGTTGGCATGCTAGGAAGCGGAGGCAGGGTGGCTTTGGGGATTTTTGGCATGCTAGGAAGCGGAGGCAAAGTGGGCTTAGGCATTGAAGGTTGCGAAGTTGGCAAACTCGGCAATGTTGGCTGTGGAAGTGCAGGAATAGAAGGCAATGGTGGCAATGTTGGTTTAGGCAAATTAGGCGATTGCAGAAGATGACGAGCTGCTTGGCCACCCGACAACGACAAAAGAATGAAAAGGGCCAAGATAAAACAGTTGAATCTTGTCATCTTGCCAAAATTTCAAGGCCTACAAGATTATGAACTAGAAACCAATTGCAAACAAAGAATTGTATGAGATTCTGTGATACATACCAGCCCTATTCTTGAAGTTTTTATACACAGAGATGAAGAGGGGAGATCCCTCTTGAACGGTTTGGTGTAGATGAGAAAACAGGACACTGATTTTGGTTTAGTTTTTGTTAGTTCATCTTCTTATCTACTTACATTGTAAAAGAGTAACACATGTCGATTGTTGCTCACTGTCTATATTTTTATTTGCTGGCCAAAAAAAAAAAATTGGAATTCTTCTTATCAATCCTCCATCTTTTGCTAATTGGTTGTTTACCAGTAATCAAGTTTAATATTAGTATAATTTTGTTGTTAAAAGAATGTTGGCAAGTATTTAGAGATATAGGAACATTTATTTTTGCATTACAATATGATTTTTACAGAGTTTTTTAAATTGTTTATCGTTTAAAAAAACATTAAATTAATGAATTTTTTTATGTTTTTGAATAATTTTGATATAAAAATCAAAATAAAATATAAATAAATATTATTTTAATATAATTTTAGTTGAAAATCACTTGCACCATTATAAATAAATTGTCCTTGAAAGTGTGAAAAAAAAAAAAAAAACAGAGAGCATTTTAGCCAAAAGAGTCTTGGTGCAAAAACATCAATTAATGATAAATAATACATGAAGAAAAACAAGAAAAAAAAAAAGTAGAAATGATAAAAAAAAAAATTATGCATTAGAAATTTTTCTATTTTTAGGAAATAATTAAAGTATTATAATGGCACATCAACAACTCAAATATTTCATTAAACTCCAAAAAAAAAAAAATACTTACTAAAAAGGAGAAAATTATATATAAAAAAAAGAGTGTCTTGCAGTATGGAAAGGAAAAGCAAGAGGATGATTTTCACATGAAATCATCAACAACCACCTTATGTTTTGTGTGTTATGAAGAATTTCAGATGCTCATAGATTATAGATATTGTAGAAAATACTAGACTATCATACTACACTTTGTTGTAGGTTGAATAAAAATATTATAACATTAAAAAAAGTATAGTCATTACCATTATATTATGTAGCTTCAAGAAATTTTTTTCTTACAAGCTAAAAATTTTATACATTTATTTAATAAAAATATAAGGGATTAAAAGCATCATAAAATATTAAAAATAGTTATTGATGATAGATGTAAATTATGATATTTGATTTCATGTTGTGATGATTCTTTTAATTTTTTTTTATTTAATTACATGGTGATTATTCTTTTTTATAAGAAGAGTAGTAACTAAAATTATATATATATATATATATATATATATATATATATTCTGCTTTCAATAAAAATAATAAAAACATTAGAATAAAAAAAAATGGATGGTTTAAAATAGGGGTAAGAAAGACATCTCTTCAATCAAAACTCTTTTTATCTTAACAACACGCTGCCTTTTTCGCCTTACCTTTCTTTGCAAGATTTCTTCTTCTTCTTCTTTAATATAAAACCAACTAATTTTGATGCGGATATATTAAAAATATAAGAACAATAAACTTTTAGTATGTTGTTGTGTGTAACTTTTTGATAATATCACCAAATCCAAGCTGGCCAACTGAGCAAAAATGAAGACTCTCGACCTTGACCCGGGCCCTTGAATGACTTAGATTTCAAATTAAATTAAGTGAGAACTAACCTAATATGCCTCAGTTAAAACTCTATTTGATTTCAAAAAAAAATAATAATAATAACTTCATTCTATCCTTTTTCTTTTTATATATTGAGATAAAGATGTTTTTATTGACATTAATCAACTCAAGTTAACCCACTAAATTCACAGACTAAATGATGGTTAAAAATTGGTCTAATAACTTATTTTTTGTATTTTCTTATCTAACCATATGACAATAAAACTTGACATGCATAGAAAAGCCACAACATAAATTTTTTTTTAAAGGAAAATAATGATTAAGAGCTGCAAAAAAGTGCCCGCTAATGTTATAAAAAATAATGCTATAACCTTTCTTGAAAATAAACAAAAAATTAAAATGGTATTTAATCAAACAAACACAATAAAATTGAGTGAACAAATAAATATTTTCTAAAAGGAAAAAACATCATCAAGGGTGGTATAAAAAGAGTATTTTCTAATACAATAAAAAAAGTTATGATATCATAAAAAAATTTAAAAACTCAGTGGCATTTAATAAAAACATTTCTATATTATTTTTTTTAACAAATCTATTTGATAGATTAAAATGTAAAATATAGGAAAAAAACTAAAATAAAAAACAAAACAAAATAGGTCAGGCGCATAGACCTGCACACCTGGTGTATAAAAAAACATTTTGACTCCCGCACCAAACCTTTTTTTATTATATATGTTAGAGGCAAACGATTCATCATTCACTTTTTTTTTTTTAAAAAATAAACAATATAGACGACTTGTCATGTATTAGCCTAGAATGAGGTGATTGGAGGATTATAAAAAAAATAAAAAAAAAGGTGATTAAAAAACAACACAGACGACTTGTCACGAATGACAAGTACGTGATTCTCATCATGAGAAATTCTTAAAAATAAAAAATACTATTTTCATTTTACGTAGTCTCTTTTATATCTCTACACATATTTAAAGACATTCCTTAAAAATATAGTCATCTTAAATTTCACTACACTTTCATTTTACACTTTATTAACTCATGTCAACAAAAAAGGTGATCAAAAGATTTGAGGAATTTTGGCTGCATCCAAAAATTCTAATGGGTTATGTTATCTTAGAAGAGACGTATCATATTTAAAATTGTCTTTGTATAAAGGGAGGGTTTTTCTCTAGAAAAATAGTGTTATTGTGTACTACAATCTCATAATTCTCCTAAATCGTTATTTTTCTCATATTTACTTTTAGTTCTAATTATTTTTAATATTTACTTTTAGTTGCTAAGTTTAAAATAGAAAAAGAAAGAATATCCTGGTTGCATTTGTTTTCATAATTATTTCCATTTAATTTCCTAACAACCTTGGAGATAAAACACGGATTACTTTCCTTATTTTTTCTAAAAATATTGATTTGTTTCCTTGATTGTGACTATGGACATCATAAATTCATTATATAGCAAAGATGAAAAATTTTATAGAAAAAAATCTATTTGTTGGCAACAACAAATAAAATTTTAGCTTGCTGAAATAGGTTTTTTTTTTTTTGTTGTGATTTTATATGATAATAAAATAAAAAGTGCTAAAAAACCGACTAATGGAGTTGTTTTTTCAAGTGATGCATTTTTCTTTGGTAGTAAAGATAACTTTACTAATAAAGATATTCCATGTCATGGTAAAAATTTAATGCTTTGTATCATGATGTATCTTTTGTAACACTAAAATTATTTTAGAAGTATGGAAAGCAGTTGAATATAAATATGATACAAAAAAAAGAAGATCTTAAAAGATATTGGGTTGAAAAGTGGCTTGATTTTCAAATGTTTTATGAGAAAAGTGTTCTCATCAAATCCATGAGTTTTAAAATATTATTTAGGACATGAAAATTAAGGGAATAAAACTTATTCAAATAATTTTTATTTCATCATATTAAAAAATAACTACATTCTTAGACTGATTTTGTTAGAGAATTAAAACAAAAAACAAAAAAACTGTTTTTTT
This sequence comes from Populus alba, assembly GCF_005239225.2. Classification (NCBI taxonomy): domain Eukaryota; kingdom Viridiplantae; phylum Streptophyta; class Magnoliopsida; order Malpighiales; family Salicaceae; genus Populus; species Populus alba. The sequence goes on along the minus strand of NC_133300.1, from coordinate 6,556,435 downwards.
TTTTTTAATGAATAGCTTGTTACTTTAAGGATGGATGAAAAACATTGTACCTCATAACAATAAAAATATAATTTTCAAGCTAAGGCATAAGTTGTTGAGAATTCTTTCTAGGCAACTTTTAAGATAAAAAAAAAGATAAAAAAAAAAAAGTTCAATAATAGCAATAATAATATTAACAGCCTAAAAGTAATAATACAAGTAAGAAAAAAGGGTGTGCAATATTGGGTTTGTGGCTAATACAATCATGTTGGTAATAATTTCAATAATCAACTTGGTAAAGTAATTAAAGCAATACCTCAGGAGACTTCTGGACCACAAGCCCATGAAGTAACTGTGAGGCTAGCTCTTCTTTCCCAAGTTACATGTATTTTATTTCTAGCCTGAGTTAAATATGATTTTTAACTCAAATTATTAGTGGTTAGAGCATGAGATTAATGTTTTATGTTTATGCTGATAAAAAAATATTTTTATTTTATTATTAGGCATCAAGCACACAAACTATGAGTATGAGAAATAAGAGTGTAGCTCAAGTCTTAAGAGAAGGCCAAGTTTAAATACAGTTGTCAAAAAAAAAAAAAAAAAATTCTTGCTTTGGATGAAGTTTTTTATGTTCCTAATTTTAGAAAAAAGTTAGTTAATACATTTTTATTGGATCAAAATGGGTTTACTCTTGTTCTAGGATCTAATAAAATAGTTATCAGTAGATTTGAATCTTGAAATGAAAAATATTATTTGCTAAATGATTTTTATAAATAATCAAGTATAATGCATTCTTCTAAAATTGCTTTACATTTTTCATCTTCACCTATTGTAGATATTGAATGTTTTGATTCATAGCATGGTAGGCTTGTGCATGTTTACTTTAACACGGTTAAAAGAATGATGCATTTAAATTTAATTTTTAAGTCACATATTAATAAAAAAAAAAATAAAAACACAAAATTTTGTACAAGCTAAAAAATCTAGAAAAGCTTTTAATGTAATAGAAAAGAAAACAAATCTATTGGTGTTAAAAAAACAAAAAAATTTATGATAGTAATAATGTCTTGATTGATGGTGGTAAGAAACTCTTTATAAATTTTATTAATGACTTTTCAAGATTTTGTTATATTTATTTGACTAACTCTAAAAGCGAGTTGTTTAAAACTTTTAAAGTTAGAGTAGAAAATCAATTAGAAAGAAAAATAAAAATTTTACAAGGAGTGGTGAGTGTACTTCTAATAAAATGAACAAAGTTTTTATAATTGCATGGTATTATTAAACATCAAGTAACACCTCCTTCTTCACCACAATCTAATGAGATAGCAAAAAGAAAAAAACATAGAACTTTAATGGATATGATTAATGCAATGTTAATTAGTTTTGGTTTAACAATTTATAGCGTGAAACTTTGCATTTTGCTTGTCATTTATTAATAGAATTTCTTATAAAAGTTTTTGGATAAATCGTCATATGAATTTTAAAATAATAAAAACAATTCTTTAAAATACTTTAAAATGTTGAGGTGTTTAGATAAAATAAATATTTCAATCACTAAAAGAAGGAAAATAAGTCCTAAAATTATATAGATTGTACATATGTTGGATATTCTTTAAATAATACTACTTATAGATTTTTTAGTTTTAAATTCCAAAATTTCTGAAATTGCAAATAATATAATTATTGAGTTATGTATATAATTTTCTTTGAAAATATTTTTTCAATGAAAAATAATTTGTCTGAACCTGTTAATGAAAGTTCTTCTTCTAAAAATAGACATTGTTGATAATCTTCTGATAAAATTAGAAAGATTAAAATAAATAGAAGAGCAAAAGTTTTTGTGCTAATTTTTATATCTTTTTACTTAAAAATAAACCTCAAACATATATTGAAGCTATGACATATATTGGAGTTCTTTTTTTTTTTTTTTAAAGGAGTAATAAAATATTAAATAAATTCTTTATTTTCTAACAAAACATGGTTTTTGACTGATTTGTCATAAGGTTGTAAGACAATGGATTGTAAATTGGTTTTTAGAATGAAATTGAGAATCGATAGATCCGTAAAACAATCTTAGGCTAGATTAATTTATAAGATGTTTCTTAAAGAAAAGGGAGTAGATTTTTTTGGACACACATGCATCAATTTCTAAAATCATTATAATTAGATTAATAGTTATTTAACTTCTTTTTACAAATTAGAAATTCATCGAATAAATATTAAAAAAAATTTAAATGGTGATTTAAAATAAAAAATTTACATAGATAAACTAAAAGGTTTTGTTGCGCTTGGTCAAGAAAAGAATTTTTATGGTTTAAAACAAGTTTCGAACTAATGACACAAAATAAATATGATATTGATGGTTTTCAAATAAATATTGTTGATAAATGTATTTACATTAAACAAATTGAAAATGATTATATGATTTTATGTTTAATAGTAGTATTTAAGTTATAAATATTGTTGAATCTTTCTTGTCTAAAACTTTTGATGTGAAGAATTGTTGTTCAATTGATGTTGTTTTAAGCATTTAATTATTGAAAAATAACAATAATTTTGCTTTAACTCAATCACTTGACATTAAAAAAATATAAAAAAATTTAGTTATTTTGATATGTCTTTTGATTCTCCTACTAAATAAAAAAATGGTGAAAATGTATCTCAATATAAATATTAAAAACAATTAGGTTATCATTGCATCTAGCCAAATATACAAGACCTGATATAATATGCAATTAGTAAATTAGATATATTACACATAATCTTAATGTGAAAACATTGGAGTGCCTTAAAAAAAATTTAAAAATTTAAAAGGTGTTGATTATGCACTTTATTATAATAGTTTATCTACCATAATAGAGAGATTTAGTGATGTGAATTGGATTTCTAGTTTAGAAAAAATAAAACCTATTAGTGAGTATGTGTTTACTTAAATGATGGTACATTTGGTTTGAAATATTCTAAACAAACCATAATTACTTGTTTCATAATAGAAGTATAATTGGTTGCATTAAATACTGCTAGTTCAAAAGCTGAGTGGTCAATTTTTTTTTAATTGATATACCATTTGTATCTAAACCAATATCACTTATATCAATGCATTGTGATAGCCAAGCCACTAAAGCTTAGGCTAAAAGTAAAAAATTTAACGAAAAAAAGAAGAGATATGATTGTTAGACATAAATCAATTAGATATTTAATATCTCGTTGTGTTATTTCTTTGGATTTTGTTAGGTCTAAAAACAACATTACATATTAGCTCATTAAAGGTTTGGTGCACCAATGAGTTATTCAAGCATCAATGTAAATACAATCGAAGTCTTTAAATGAATCATCAATAGTGGAAACCTGTCTTCAAATATATCGTAATTCCATGAATGAAGTTCAATAAGTAAAAACAAGACCTTCGGATAATTAAGGATAACATAAACATTACATATATATTTTGAAGGCGATTTCGGGTACAAATTTATATAATAATGAGCTTTTTATTGAAATGACTAATTTGAATGAGTCTAAAGGCAAAAACTTTTACAGGATGTTGATCACAAAACATTTTTAGAGGATTCACCTAAGTGAGTATGGTGGTAAGGTTATCATTAAAAGAGCTTGGGCTATTCTTTGAAGACACTCATGAGATAAATACATGCTCATGATAATAAAAAAAAAGCACAACACTAATAAAACCTTAAAATCATCCATATATTGTGTAATAAATTTAAAAATATGGTTTAAAGAACCTAGTTCGAAACATCTAATTACTATAATTTTTTCAAATTAAAACCTTTTGATACTAAATATAGATTGAAACTCTAAAGATACCAAACACCGATCACATAATATTAATTGCTCACTTTTATCTTATTTATTGTTTTGAGTAATTTTAAATCATGTTGGGGGCGGGAGAGATGTTATAATTTTGATTTTAAAATTATAATTAATGATAATAGTTTAATAGTTAATACATTCTATTAACTTCCCCGTTTAAAATTTTGATTGCGTTGTACAAAATTTAAATGGTTAATATTAACATAATTAATAATTAATTATTTTAATGGGATAATGCATATTATTAAATTAATTTACCATATTTAATTGTCTTAAATAATTTGATAATTTATACCTTTATTGAGTGTGTTTATATATATATATGTGTGTGTGTGTGTGTGTGTGTGTTTGTATATGTATGTGTGTGTGTGTTTTAAGGATGAAAAGTACATAATTCTCACCATAAAAAAATATTTAAAATAAAAATATTTATCTATTTTACTTGCTATCTTTTATATCTTTACAAATATTTAAAAACCTTCCTTTATATATATATATATATATATATATATTATAATTTATATACTCAAGTAATTAAAGGTTTGAGGAATTTTTATTGTATAAAAAACCTCTAATAAATTGTTGTATGAATGAAGTGTATTATATTTAAAATTGTTCTTGTGTAGAGAAAGTGTTTTTTTTAATAAAGATAACGCTATTATATGCTATAATATGAGACTTTTTAAAGATCTTTACTTTTATTTCTAATTATTATTATTATTATTATTTGATGAGCTTTAGAATAATAATAAAAAAATATCTTAACTGCATTTGTTTGCTAATTCTTTCAATTTATTTTTCTAATATTTTTTACAAATTAATCGGTTAATTATCATAGGCCCGTCATTCAAAAGTATAACTAGTGTTATTTTCAGAGCCATGGAAGATTTTTTTTTATTATTATTAATATGGATGTTCAAGTTAATTTGTGTATATCTTAACTAATTTTATGAATTTTAAAATTAATAATTATATAAATCTTTAATTACTTTAAAATTTATAATATTTAAATTATACTGGAAACTTGATCATTGAAACTATATTTTTAAGTTTCATGGGAAAAGATTCCTGTTCGATTATAGTACAGCTCCTGCCACTTTAAATAAATGGGCTCTCCTATCCAGTTGAAATCTTGAATTGGGCTTGCCTCTATCGACAAAGGTGCATGAATGTACAATTGTGCCTTGCCTACATTTATTTTTTCCTGGACCTGGTAATAGAATTCATCCCTTACTTTTCTTGATTGTTTTCTAGAATTCTATATTTTTTTTTAAATTAGATTTTTTTTTATTTTGTGTTTTTAATTTTTTTTTAAAATAAACTTTTATATTTTTTTTCTTTGCTTCAATTTATTTTATGTTTTCTTTTGATTTGCTAATGTTAAACAAAAAAAACTATTATTTTAATATATTTTTAAATAAAAAATATTTTAAAAGAAATTTCTATCAGACTGGTTCTAACTTCGATCACAATATTTTATTTTTTTAATTATTGTTAATGAAAGGAAGTCGGAAGAACAGAGAAGAATGAACTAATTAAATGTGAAAGTTCATATATATATAAATAAGATAAAACGAGACAAATGAATACAAGAAGCAATTAACAGTGTTCAAATGAAGGTATACAGACAACGCAATTCCTCACACTACTGCGCAGAGAAGTAAGAGCCAAGCACTCAAAAGATATATCTCTAACATGACAACTCCATAATCAAACTTGAAACGAGACTAATTTCCAGCTGGTGGCGGGGAGAGGAATGGAATAGAGGGAATTGTAGTTGGGATAGGGATATTGGGAATTGAAGGCATGCTTGGAAGTGGAGGCAAGGTGGCCTTGGGGACGGCAGTAGGCAGTGGTGGCATGCTTGGAAGTGGAGGCAAGGTGGCCTTGGGGACGGCAGTAGGCAGTGGTGGCATGCTTGGAAGTGGAGGCAGAGAGGGTTTAGGCAGTGAAGGTTGTTGCGTGGTGGGCAAAGTTGGCAATGTGGGCTGTGGAAGTGTTGGTATAGAAGGCATTGGTGGCAATGATGGTTTAGGCAAACTGGGCACGGAAGGTAAAGGGGGCAATTGCAGAAGATGACGAGCTGCCCCGCCGCGAGAAAGTGACACAGCGATGAAAAGAGCTAAGATGAAACAGTTGAGACTTGCCATCTTGATGCTAAGTCTTATGGCCTGAAAGAGAGTCGTATATGAACAAGAGATAAGCAGGTAAAGAACTGTGTGAGATTGTCTGTGACAAACTAGGGCTCCTGATATCGGGTTTTTATAGATGGAAACGAAGTGGAGATCCATTTGTGTGATCTGTCACAGATGGTTGGTTTAGGTTAGAAAGCAAGACAATCATTTTGTGTTTTGTGATTGGTAGGTCACCTTCTTTTCCATCTTCCATTGAAAACAATACCATGTTTTTTATTTTTTTTGTCTTGTTGCTGTGACCAGGAGGACGTTTCTTTCACTTCTCGTGCTGGCTATTGCAGGACTCCAACTTGTTTTGTTGGTCAATCTAACTATTTTTATCCGTTTGGTAATGTAATTTTGAGTTCAGAGGAACATCTAATTAGTCCTGAAAATGTTGTTTTCCTTGAAAAGGAAGAAGAAAAACTCAGTGTTCTAGCCAATCTAATCTTTCTTCTACAGCATAACTCCACACAAAATCAGTCCTGTCTTCTAGATGCTAAGTAAACTAACAAAACGGGTTATGGCTTCTTGTTCTTTGACCGAAAAGGGATATGTAGTTGAAACTTGATAAATTGAATTTTCCCTTGTACCCAATGGCGCAAGCATAACTTGCTTAAAGCACTTACAAGAGAAAAAAAACTGAGGTAACATTTGAATTATATTCTAAAACCTTACCCAACATCTTAAATTATTAAATTAAAATGATTTTTTTAACACCATGTTGAAGTTAAAGTTGGGACAAAATGCCAAATTGGTGAACAACTGAACATTCGATTAGATGATGGAGAAAGTGTGGAATTAAGGAGAATTATTGATGTATATAGGCAAACCTTGTCGGCCAATTATCCTGTGGTCACAGCTGAAAAAGGATTTTGCCTGTGTGCTTGTGCAAAAATTCCTGTAGGATTTTCTTTTTATTCTGCATTCATCATGACTCTATACTTTCTGGTAATTTCTGAGACGAATTAACAATGCCCTATAATTTTGTGTGTCATGTTGCATGAAATAACACAAAAATTTCTATTACAGTCCACAATCCAAAAAACTTTAAACAGACGATTATGAGTCCGTTTGTCTACGCGGTTGCGGCTGCGTTTTATTTAAAACACAGCCCGCAGCCGTTTGGTAATTAAGAAAAGTGATTTATTGTGCATGGGATCCACATGAATTTTGCGTTTGAAACGCTGAAACGGAAAAGCAACAAAAACATGCTTTTCGTTCTCTGCGGCTAATAAAAAACAAGGAACAGTGCAATTCACTTGCACTGTACGCAGGGTTTTTTTTTTTTTTTTTTTTTAAATAATGTGTTAATTGTATTATTTTTTTTTTAAAAAAACTAGTTTTCAGAATTAAATTCGTTCGCGACGTGAATAATTTTTTTTTTCTCGAAATTTTTTCTTGAAAAACTAGTATAGAGTGAATTAAATTCACTCGCACAGTAATATTAATTTTGTAGTTTTTATCAAATGAATTTTGTATGTAATGAAATTATAAATAGTTTAATAGAATAATAAAAATATTTTATATAAAAGTATTATTTTTTTCATGATATAATAGGAGTAATTAATTTTACAATATTTAAATTTAAAACCATCAATATTAATATATATTTTTTAAAATTATTTTTATAACCTCAATTTGAAAAGCATTTTTTAAACCAAACACATTAAACTACTTTTTCTTCAACCTCAATTTCAACCACAGTTTTAACCAAACACACATTTTTTCAAATCAACCTCAACTAAAAGTACTTTTTATAAAACAACTTTTTTCAAATCACAACCACAACAGCTACCGCAATGCCAAACACACTCTATATCATGTTCACATTAACTCTCAATTATTAAAGCATACACGTTATTGTTTCGTCAACATGTTTTAATTTAAAGAGAAAATCTTCCCCAAATCTTTCGGTCAAATAGCTTCAAAGTTCATGAAATGAAAATTATCATTTAGAAATATCTTATATATTTGGCTGGGGAAAACTCTTGAGTTTCCAAAACACATGTAAGCATTGGAAATTGTATATCTAAAATATTTTTGGGAGTCTTGAGAATTCTGTTAGATAGATCTAAGGCTGTTTAGAATATATACAAAAATTACTTGAAAATCAAATATTATTTTTAGTTTTGAATAATTGTTTAAAGGCTAGGTTATTGTAAATCTCAAGCCATCTAAATATCCAGCATCTAACGATAATCTACATGAATAATTTTTTCAATCTCACAACTAGGTTGTGTTTAATTTTTTTAATTTTTTAAATTTGTTTTTCAATTTCAACTTTAATATTAAGTTTGAGATTTGAGCTTTATTGTTTTATTTAAATTTTTTTTACCGGATTATCATGATATCATAATTAAATTGTGTATTTGACAGGGCAACTAGGATGGACTCGAATTGTTATTTTTTATATATTTTTTAAAAATTTCATTATTTAGCATTAACTTGCTTGAAATTGAGATTCTAATTTTATTTTGATTTGTGTAAGGTTAGCACATTCATCTAATTTTTGCTCCATTATTAAATAGAAGATATCTTTTTACAATATTGGTATGCGTTTATTTTTTAAGATCATCATTGCATGTTTTATTAATTTAATTTATTTATTATTGATGCTATTTTTAATTATATTATTTTAATAACTGGATTTATTGAGTCAAAACTTGTTAATAACTCAAACTTTTGATTTTTTTATTTTATTTTTTACAAACATTAGTATCACTACAACAACCCTTGTTTTATATTGAAAAAAACTTCATCTCATCACCGGCGTAGCGTGATACACCTATTTGAGTTCTTTCTATTTATTTTTCTAATCTTTTCTACAAGCTAATCGGCTAATTATCACAGGTCTATCATTCAAAGGTACAACTAGTGTCATATCCAAAGCCATGGTAGAAGTTGAAGTAGAACATCAAAGGTACAACTCCTGCCATCTGAGAAAGGGTGTTTCTGAAATAATGAAATATCAAACACAGACCACCTTAAATAAATGGGCTCATATATTAAAAGGAGACAAATGAATACAAGAAGCAATTAACAGTGTTCAAATGAAGGTATACAGACAACGCAATTCCTCAAACTTCCGCGTAGAGAAGTAAGAGCCAAGCACTCAAAAGATATATCTCTGACATGACAACTCCATAATCAAACTTGAAAGGAGACTAATTTCCAGCTGGTGGCGGGGAGAGGAATGGAATAGAGGGAATTGTAGTTGGGAGAGGGATATTGGGAATTGAAGGCATGCTTGGAAGTGGAGGCAAGGTGGCCTTGGGGACGACAGTAGGCAGTGGTGGCATGCTTGGAAGCGGAGGCAAGGTGGCCTTTGGAACTGCAGGCAGTGCTGGCATCGTAGGGAGGCTTGGAAGCGGAGGCAAGGTGGCCTTTGGAACTGGCAATGGTGAAGGTTGAGTGGTTGGCAAAGCTGGCAAGGTGGGCTGTGGCAGAGATGGTATAGAAGGCAATGGTGGCAATGGTGGTATAGGCAGATTTGGCAATTGCAGAAGATTACGAGCTGCTTCCCCACCCAAAAACGACAAAGCAATGAAGAGAGACAAGACAAGACACTTGAAAGTTGCCATGCTGGTAATGTTCCAAGGCCTTACAAGACTATAAATGAGCAATAATATATAAGCAAAAAGAGGATTGCAGGAAATTGTGAGTGACAACGTAGGACTTTTCTTTGGGTTAATATATAGGAGATGAAGAGGGGAGCTTGAATTGTTTGTTTTGTTGAGAAAAATGGACAGTCATTTTGAGATTTGTCATTGTTAGTTCACCTTTATATCTACGTCTATTGAAAATAGTAGCACATGTTGATTGTTGTTGACTAGCCATGGTTTTCTTCAGTTTCTTTTTCTTTTTTCATACGTAAGATTCAAACACTCGAAGTTCTTCTTTTCTCCCTGTTTGTTTTTAAGGTGAACAAGTGCAGTTCATTGGTTGTTGACCAGCAATCAAGTTAACTATATATATAGATTACAGGAATCCATTAATGATTATCAAATTAATAGAGGAGAAATCCGACTTTTAAAATTCTTAGACCACAAGGAGTGACCAAGTTATCCATACCAAAAAAAAAAGAATACAAGGGTTTTTTTATATTTTCTTTTTTTAAAGCATAGTCTAAAAATGAATTACCTTTAAAAGTAGAAATTTTTTAACTCACATCCAGTGGTATTTTTTTTTAATTTCATCCGGGTTTTTTTTTTAATTATAATTAAGTTGATTGAGAGAAAATTAATAGTTTAATAAATATAATATTATCAAAAATAATTGAAGCATGTAATATACGTGTTAATGAGTGGGTTGACATGTAAGGAGGCATTCGACTAACAAATAATGGTTTCCAAGATGGTATTCAAATCATCCCAATTGTCCCTTCATTTATAGGCAACACGTGTGACTTACTGACACTCGATTTTACATCAATGATTTTTTTTTGGTTTCTCCCACTTTCTTGATTTTCATATCTGATCCTCTAAATTTTTAAAATAGTCATTCAATTTATTTTTCTTTCAAATTTGATCCTTTTTTTTATTACTGTTTGTTTTATTTAAAATAATTTATAAAATTTGAATTTCTTTTCCAATTTCATCATCTAATTTTTTCACTGTCAGATTTGGTTCCTATTATTTTTATTGCTATTTGTTTTACTTGAGAAAATTTTTAAAATTATATATTTTTTTATGATTTTATTTTCTTTTAGTTTTTTTTCCTATCATATTTGATTATCATTTTGTTATTGCTATGTTTTTTTTTTTTTTAATTTGGCAAATTTTTTATATTGATATATTTTTTTTAATTCATTCTTCAACATTAAATTTATTAGGGATTGAGCTTCTTAATAGAGCCTGACTCTAGGATTTCTCGAGTTGCGAGTTTAAGAAAATTAACCCTGGTTTAAGAGATTCACTTAGGTTTGCTTCTTCTTCTTTTTTTCTTTTTCTTTTTTTTTTCTATTTTTAGGTTTTTAAGATTTATTTAATTGGAGATTGAACTCCATTATCTTTTTTTATTTGTTTTCTATTAGATTTTTTCATGAATTTTGAAAATAACTCAGGTTATCTTGAGTCTTTTTCATTGTTCTTTTTTGTCAAATTTAGCTTTTTTAAAAAATATTTTTTTAAAAAATTAAATTAATTGTTAAAAAATAAGCATAAGATACTCACTTCATGATAATAGTTGGTTTGATTTCTAGGTCATTATTCTAACGATGTGTGCGACCTTTTTCGATGTTGTCATGTAACATTTTATAATACTGTTAGAACCGTATCAGTGATCCAAAACCAGTTCCGCATAAAAACAAGAAATACTCTAATATTTAAGTCAGTAAAACTAGAAGAATAAATTAATATATAAAAATAAAAAAATAAAATGAGGTTAGAGAGTAAGTATCTAGATGTATAAACTAGAAATTGTATAGTTATTACTACCACATGAAAATTCATTTTCTTTTTTAAAATATCTTTTATAATGAAATAAGGTTGAGTTATTTTTGTTAGTTTTGGATGAGAATAACTTTTTAAAAGAATAGATTGAAAAATAATCTAAAATATAAAAACAAATTGTAAACAATTAGAATGGTAAGGACACATCAGAGCAGTGGAAGTTTAACATTTTTCTCAAGTTTATCCAATGTGGTCATTAGTATGGAAATTGATTTGTTTAGAGTATAAATAATATAAAATACATTTTAGGATGCAAGTCATTATCCATATTCTATATCACTATAATTTTCAATTTTTTTTTGTCTTTCTTGTTTTTTTTTAGTTCAAACTTTGAGGTAAAAATATAAAAAACTTAGGTTGAGTATTGATATATCAATTGCACATTAGGCAATACATTATACACACGTCACCATAGTTTAATAAAATAAAATAAATCGGATGTAAATATATTATTTCAATGATATACTAGTAATGAAACTCAAATTTAGGATCGAATGAATATTTTTCTTACCATTTGAATAGTCTATTTGAGGTTGCGGTTTCACTGTTATTTCACTATTTTTTTATTTTTTTTCTTGAAATTATAAAAGGCTCAACACTAGTTGCAAGCATTAAACACACAAGATAATCTTGAACTTGGTTATGCATCTGCTGCAGTCTCTTGGAAAACATCAAGTTTTGGCATTTGTACTCAATAAATCTCTTGTTAGATATCAACAGTTTCTTCATTACTATTGCAAGGTCAGCAGAATTCCAGAAAGAGCAGAGTTTAGTAATCAACGTGTAGAAAAAACACCAGATAACAATGTTTGAAACTACATTTCTTTTTAATTGATAAAGGTATATGTATAATACAAGAAGGAAATGAAATACAAGGAATGAAACAGGAAGCAAATATATATATATATATATATATTATATATATATATATATATAGGAATGAAGAACACCAGAAACAAACAGCACAACTCCTCACACTTCTTCACAGGGACCAGAAGATATGAACTTTTGACAGAAAGCTTACTAATCAAACTTAGAATGAGCAATAGCATGGTCTAGTTTCCAAGTGGTGGCCGGGGAGAGGAACGAGATAGAGGGGATTGTTGTTTGGATAGGGATAGTGGGCATTGAGGGCATGCTTGGAAGTGGAGGCAAGGTGACCTTGGGAAGACCAGGCATTGTTAGCAGGCTAGGAAGTGGAGGCAGTGTGGGTTTAGGCAAGGAAGGTTGTGTGGTTGGCAATGTGGGCTGTGGTAGCGCTGGTATAGAAGGCATTGGTTGCAACGTTGGTTTAGGCAAATTGGGTACCGAAGGTAAATGGGGCAATTGCAGAAGTTGTCGAGCCGCCTCGCCGCCTGAAATTGATAGAGCAATGAAGAGAACTAAGACAAAACAGCTGAAACTTGCCATCTCGATGCTAAATCTCAAGGCCTGGAAAAGGCTATATGAACTCGCTAGCTAGGATTAAGAGAAGAAAGAACTGTGTGATATTGTTTGTGACAAATTAACGAGGGATGATAATGGGTTTTTATAGATAGATCGATGCACGTAGGAGAGATCTATTTCTGATATGTTCCATATGGTTGGTCTAGTTTAGAAAACAGGAGTCATTTTGAATGTTGTTGTTGTTAGCTCACCTTCTTACCCATCTTCCACTGAAAACAATGCCATCTCTTCCTTTTATTGTTGTGACATGTTATGTTTTCTTTATTCCAGTTTTCCCTTGGACTGGGTTGTTCAGGACTGAAACTTATATTTTCTGACCAATCACACAATAAAATATTTTGTCTGGTCATCTACTTCTAAATTCAAATTACTTCTATATAATTTTAATAACATCTTCTGCTCTCACACTAATATCCCTACGTTAACATCCACCTTATTCCCTTTTATGTTGCATAATATCATGGACAACTGTTCACTTCTGTATGCAAGTGTTGTAATTAGTCCACCATTCCAACTTAAAAGATTAATTGATTAAATAAAGGCATAAGATGTTGACTTCATGATATTTTTTTTTGTTTGATTTTCGGATCATTGCTCTAACGGCCTCTATCAATGTTATCATGTAGACCTTTATAATGATGTTAGAACCATATTGATGAACTCTTTCTAGTGGTTTGAGTCTCTAATGATATTTTCTTTATTCTTCTTTTGAGTATGATATTGCCAGCTCATTTTTTATGGTTAATTATTACAAACATTTTTTTCTTTGTTTTTTTTTACTATAGATGTATTTGTCAAATCTTATTATTAAATTAATTGAGTTTATTAAACATGTTCAAATCACAAATTTGACATGTCTTTTTTTTTTTTTTTTCCTTAATGTTGGCGTTGCATGCACATTAATTTTTATGTTGAAAGAAATTTAACTTGGCCGCTGGTTTAACATTGGCTACCTATCTAATAATCTAGAACAACAACTTAAAATACTCCTCACAGTTGCCACAACTTGAAGACAAAAGATACATATTTTTCCTCCTTTTAGTAAGGAGACATTTCAAAATGGATTTTATTGGTGTGCAATATATTACACTTAAACCTCTAAAAATTAATATTCTTGTGATCATGAAAGTTTAATAATAATTTATTAATTCATACATTAATTAATAAAAAAAATAATTTATCAAGGTATTTTTTATTTATTTCAAAAACTTTAAACTTATATATATATATAATATATAATATATATATATTTGAATTATATGAATATTACTAATTTTTCAATTACTAATTATCATTATTCTGTGTGTGTTTTTCTAAAAATAAAAAATATCATATTATAATGGATGTTGAGTACCTTTCGAACTACATAGGAGAAAACAAGGTAACTATAGAGTTTTGAATAACGAGCAAAATATTAAAAATGTCATGGAAATGCCAAAAGAAGATAAGTCGAAGATGATAGTTCTTTACTAGAGCTTGTCTTATGCAAAGATGCACTGAAAGTAGCAATAGCATCGCATGTTTTCTCTTCCAATACAAGAACACTACGTCGTAGCTTCTTAATGAACTAAGAAATGTTAGAGATGAGGTTCAATGAGATATCAATATTTTCTAGTGCAAAGATGCACTCAAAGCAGCAACACCATTGCATATTTTCTCTTACAATACGAGAACACGACATCATAGCTTCTTAATGTACTAAGAAATGTTAAAGATGAGGTTTAATGAGATATCAATTTCAAGATGAAAGAGTAATATTATAGTTATATTTTAAAAAGACCTTTTAATTCAGTTATGCATATATATATAATTGTGATGTATAGTGAGATTATTAATATATATCAAGTGAAACCTATCCATTTTTCTTATAAAATATATTATTTTATAAATTTTAGCGAATTATTAATTATATTATTGGTCTTAAGTCAGGAACGATCAAAAAAATTATTTAATTGAGATAGTTTTTTTCTTAAAGAGATTATATTGTATTTTAGAAGTTTCAAAATTTATAGCATACATTTCGTCGACTGACATACTTTTATACCTCTTGAGAGGAGTTGGGAAAGGAAATGGTTTTGAGTTTAATCATAAAATTATGATTAAGATTCAGGAGTCGCCACCTCGTATCATAAATTTCAAATTGTGCAATACCATGACACAATTTTTTTTAAAAGGGCCTTTGAAATTTTTTTGTTTATATATGGACTGGGCCGAAGCAGGTCTAGCCCGACCCAATTGAGTTGGGCTGACAGGTGGCCCAACAAACCCTTATTTTTTTTTTTATGGGGGGCCGGGCTAGACCCCGCCCAACCATATAGGCTAGGCCAAAACGGGTCCAACCCATGATCCACACGGTTGCTGGCCCGACCCAGCAATGCAAACAGAACAATGATTCTGCATGCAAATTACCATGGTTTTCCAGCAACATAGGGAGGAGAAGAGGGCTACTTGGTGTGGGGGTGGCTAACTAGTAGTGCTCGGAATGTCAACGGGATGTTGGTGGCGGAAGAGGCATGAAGAAAGAAAAGGAAGAAGATGGCTGGCAGCTAAGAAGAAAAAACTGGGAAGAAAAGCTGTTTTTTCACCAACTTTGGGCTATGATTTCTGACTACTCAATGCATGGAATCCACCCATATTTATAGAAGATGGAAGAGGGACATTTTATTTTTACTGGTGCCAAATCTTGGCCCTTAATTCGACCTGGAAAGATCCCAACTGGTGGTTTAGAGTTGCTATCATGGCGTAAAAAACTTGGATGCTAAAGGTTGGACGGGTTGGCCATTTTGGGTTGGTGTCGCGATGGTTGTAGAGACAATTGGCTGACAAGACCTACTCTAAGGTGTAGTACAATGTCAGCTTATAATGGTGGTGTATTGTTTGTCCGATTTGGTTGATAGGTGAATCATTAAATGCCCTTGAAAAGTAGCCATCCAGATAACTTTTTAGGCCAAAAGAAGAAGACAATGAATAGTAACAAGACCACGCGTCGTGTTGTTCCCTTCTTTTTTTAATGTTCAAAATGGCACTGTTTTGGACATTAAATTAGGGATTTTGGCCAATGTTAGAGGTGGTCCTCCAACTTTGAATTTCTTTCAATTTCACTCTAAATTGATGCGATTTTGCCCCAGTCAAATTTCAACATTAGCTCTGAATTTTAGCATCCTTTTCATTTTGATCCTCGGTTATGGAGTTATGAAAATTGACCTTCAATTGACCATCAAACTTTTCATTCTCTTCAATTTCACCCATGATTTCAATCAATTAGATCCCTAGATTTCAACGTCTTTTTTTTCGAAATGGTCCTTGTTTGCAAGTTTCTTCAATTTAACCCTTAATTGACCCTAAACTTTTAAATTTTGTTGCAATCTTATCCCTGATTCAAATCAATTAACTTGGTCGCATAAAATTCCAATCTTCTTAATTAAGCTCGAATTAGGCTCCCAAACTTAACTTTTCACTAATTAAGTCTAAAATAAAATTAATTTGACCCTTTTAAAGTATAATTAAGTCCTTCCACCTAATTAAATCCTTTAATTGAACCCAAATTAATTCTTAAACATAATCAAACTTTAATTTGGCTCATGATTAAATCATATTGGCCTATTAAAAATATAATTATGTCATTGGACTTGAGTTTTATGCACATTCGTTCAAAAATAATTTATTTGACCTAGAATCTACAATTTTTCTCCAGGTTTCGTAAAAAAGGGTATGATTAGGCTCCTAATTTTGTCAAAACAATTTGAGCTTGATTTTTCTGTATATTTGGAATCCTCCTTATCCTACTTTTACCTAGATGTTAGTCTTTTTTTCTATTATTAATTAATTTATTTTTATTTTGGAAAGAAAAAAAGGTGAATTTAAGAAATAACCCAGAAATAGGTTATGACAGTTGCTCCCTCCTCTTTACAATGCTTATGATAGAAAGTCTCATAAGAGACTTTAGATAGTAAGCTTTGTAAAGAAGAAAAAATAATGAGAGATAATGGACTCACCAGATTAAGAAATAGTTAATCCTTTTGAAAGTGTTTGAGGTGGGGGCTCAAAAGCACACTTAAAGGAAATAGAAATAGGGCTAGGAAGTTCATTATCCCAAAGATGAGAGCTAGAAAGAACAATCAAAGGAAATGGAGATAGGGTTTGTAAAAATGATCTTTGTGAAAAATAGAAAGACTTCTCTCTTCTTTTTAAGTGTTTGGCACTGCGTTTTAAAAATACTTTTGAAAAAATTTGAATTTTCTTTTTGCTTTGAATTAATATGTTTTTGATATTTTCACATCATTTTGATGTGGTGATCTCAAAAATAATTTTTAAACAATAAAAAAATATTATTGGCATACTTTTCTGAGTGAAAAACACTTTGAAAAGCAACCGCAACCACACTCTCAAACACACATTAAGTGGTATAGTTGTACCTGACAACTTGCTTATTGGTAAAATTCAATTTTTTTGAAATTATCAAATTGTCATAAGTGACCTGCCTAGATGAAGAGTGCAGAGGTTTTTTCAAATGGTCTCATTGTAATAGGTGACCTGTCCTAGTGAAAAATTCAAAGATTTTTCAATGTAGTCTTATTGTAATGGGCGACCTGCTCAGGTGAAAAAATACAAAGATTTTTGAAAGTGATTTAATTGTAATGAGCGATCGGCATAGGTGAAAAATGAAAAAAAAATTTCAAACTAGTCTCATTATAATGGGTGACTGCCCAGGTGAAAAATACAAAGATTTTTCAAAGTGATCTTATTGTAATGAACGACTTGCCCAAGTGGAAAATGAAAGGTTTTCAAAGTGGTCTTATTGCAATGGGTGACATTACAAGGTGAAACATGCAAAGATTTTTCAAAATGGTCTCATTATGATGGATGACCTGACCAAATGGAACATATGACTTGGAAAAGGATTTGGCCAAAGATGTCCTAAAAGGACAACAAGATAGAGCTCAAAGGCACACTATTTTAGAAGTGAGGTCTCAAAGGTACGCTTGAAAGGAGGTAAGGTTAGAAAACACGCTACCCCATATATGAGGCCCAAAGGTGTGCTTGAAAGGAGGTAGGGTTAGAAAACACACTATTTAGGAGATAACAACTCAAAAGAAAACTTGAGAGTAGGTAGGGTTAGACAAGCCATTACCTAGGAGATGAGGGCTCAAAGATATGCTCAAAATGATAAAATAGGGCATGAAGGCACACTTGAAAGGAGGTGGGTTATAAAATGCACTATCTGAGAGATGAGGGCCTAAAGGTGCACTCGAAAAAGATTTGTTGTTAAGACACTATTCTATTAAAGATCAAAGTAATGCATTATGATCAATATTCATGTACACTTACCTGAGAAGTATTGGTCCCTTTTCTTCATGGATTTTTCCTTTTTAAAAAAGTTTGGGTCTCTGTAGTAAGTTTCGATGGCTTTTTTACACTTACTTACTCGAGTCACATCATGTGATCTTGACCTCTAAGAAGTTCATAACATTAGCATAATTCTTTATCTACAAACATTTATCTCAAAGGTCGCCAGCCTTGCCCTACATTTTCTTTTTTTTTAGAAAGGAA
Organism: Populus alba; assembly: GCF_005239225.2. Taxonomy (NCBI): domain Eukaryota; kingdom Viridiplantae; phylum Streptophyta; class Magnoliopsida; order Malpighiales; family Salicaceae; genus Populus; species Populus alba. Next base: position 6,538,005 of record NC_133300.1, on the reverse strand, counting down.
ATCATGGAACTAGTCCTATTATGTGTTTTTTGGATTGCCCTAAGTGTTTAATTCAGGTTTCTTTAGGGATAAGGCCGTGCGAAATAAGATTTGGTTATTTATAAGAAGTTGTTTCCATGGAGAATTCACAGAAATCTTTTTGATGTTGGTTTAAAGCAAACTTGTTCTAAAAATAATTCAAACGATACTCTTGAACATGTCTATATATAGGATGAGCCGAAATAGGTCTAGCCCACGGTACACATGTTTGTTGTCTTAACCCACCATCCATGTTAATTAACTTTTCTTCATTTGCATGCAAATCGCCATGGTATTCCAGCAAAATAGGGAGGAGAAAAGGGCCCTGGTGTGGGGGTGGCTATATGGCAGTGTTGAGAAGGATGATGTGTTGTAAGCAAATTTTTAGAAGAATAGATTGAAAAATAATCTAAAATATAATAACAAATTGTAAACAATTAGAATGGTAAAGACACATTAAAAACAATCTCATTAGTGAATCATTGTAGATTGTGTGTGATTTCACTGCGGATTACACTGTTTAGGTTTACTCTCTACTGTATGTTGGGAAAGTAAATTGGTATGCTAGGATCTCACGTGTAATTGGTGTGTAAGAGGCTCTAAGAAATAAAAAACTAATTAATGTGCTGAGTTCTTTTAAAAAAAGAAGCAATTAGTGTGTGTTTATTGACGAAACACTGTATATAGTGCATTGTGGTGTGCTAGGCTCTTTATAGATGAAACATTGTATACTGTGCACTGTATAAAAAACTGCATTGTGTACTCTCAAGTGCATGACTGTTAATTGTATTGGTTATTCTAAAATGTTTGCTGGAAAAGATAATTGGCATGCTAGGATCTCATGTGTGATTGGTGTGTTAAGCTCTCGCGTGACTAGCTCTTTCATCAATGAACACTGTATACTCTCAAGTGCATGATATAAAAAATAGTTGGGTTGGTGGTTCGAGGCTCTTAAAATAATTGATATGTTGGGCTCTTATATGAATGTTATAAAAAATAACAGGTTTGCTAGCTTTGGAGGCTCTAAAAACAATTATTGTGTTGGACTCAATAGTTGGATTGTCATGAACGTTATAAAAAATAACTAGCTTGCTGGCTTGAGGTTCTTATGTGAATATTCTAAAAAATAGAATTTTTACTTTTTACATGCTTCCATGTGGTGTTGTCTTCAGTTAAAGATTAGGCTTCATCTCCTTTTCATTTCTTGCTTCACTATGGCGTGTGTATGGGTATATTGTGGATTCAATTTTCTATTAGCTTAGCTGTTTAATTTGTTGTCACCTCGCGTGCTTCCTCATCATTTTAGCTGATGACCTTTTTTTCCCCTACATGCTTTGTTATCTTTTAGGCATGTCGTTCTCTTATAGATGCGGCTTTGGTGCATCATAGCTAGGGAGCATAATTTATTGATGTTTGTTGTTCGTGGCTTGGCTCTTCTTTCATCTGAGGCTCATCTACTACCTATAGACTCTTTTTTTTCCAGGGGCGTGGCTCTTTTGTTATATGAGATAGTGGACATGTCATCATAGTGCATTACATGCATGCTCGATATCATCATAGTGCATCTAATTAAGCCATGGGAGAATATATATATTTTTTATTAACATGGATGTTCAGACCAGTTTATACATATCTCAACTAATTTTACAGGTCCTAAAATTAACGGTCATATAAATTTTTAACTGCCTTAAAATTTATAAGACTTAAATTATTAATTTTTAAAAATCAAACTTAAAACTTGATCATTGAAACTATATTTTTAAGTTTCATGGGAAAACATTCCTGTTCGATTATAGTACATCTCCTACCACCTTAAATAAATGGGCTCTCCTATCCAGTTGAAATCTTGAATTGGGCCTGCCTCTACCGACAAAGGTGCATGAATGTACAATTGTTCCTTGCCTACATTTATTTTTTCCTGGACCTGGTAATAGAATTCATCCCCTTACTTTTCTTGATTGTTTTCTAGAATTCTATATTTTTTTTAAATTAGATTATTTTTTTATTTTGTGTTTTTAATTTTTTTTTAAAAAATAAATTTTTATATTTTTTTTCTTTGCTTCAATTTATTTTGTGTTTTCTTTAGATTTGCTAATGTTAAACAAAAAAAACTATTATTTCAATATATTTTTAAATAAAAAATATTTAAAAAGAAATTTCTACCAGACTGGTTCTAACTTCGATCTCAATATTTTATTTTTTAATAATTGTTAATGAAAGGAAGCCGGAAAAACAGAGAAGAATGAACTAATTAAATGTGAAAGTTCATGTATATATAAATAAGATAAAACGAGACAAATGAATACAAGAAGCAATTAACAGTGTTCAAATGAAGGTATACAGACAACACAATTCCTCACACTACTGCACAGAGAAGTAAGAGCCAAGCACTCAAAAGATATATCTCTGACATGACAACTCCATAATCAAACTTGAAACGAGACTAATTTCCAGCTGGTGGCGGGGAGAGGAATGGAATAGAGGGAATTGTAGTTGGGATAGGGATATTGGGAATTGAAGGCATGCTTGGAAGTGGAGGCAAGGTGGCCTTGGGGACGCCAGTTGGCAGTGCTGGCATGCTTGGAAGTGGAGGCAAGGTGGCCTTGGGGACGACGGTAGGCAGTGGTGGCATGCTTGGAAGTGGAGGCAAGGTGGCCTTGGGGACGCCGGTAGGCAGTGCTGGCATGCTTGGAAGTGGAGGCAGAGAGGGTTTAGGCAGTGAAGGTTGTTGCGTGGTGGGCAAAGTTGGCAATGTGGGCTGTGGAAGTGTTGGTATAGAAGGCAGTGGTGGCAATGATGGTTTAGGCAAACTGGGCACGGAAGGTAAAGGGGGCAATTGCAGAAGATGACGAGCTGCCCCGCCGCGAGAAAGTGACACAGCGATGAAAAGAGCTAAGATGAAACAGTTGAGACTTGCCATCTTGATGCTAAGTCTTATGGCCTGAAAGAGAGTCGTATATGAACAAGAGATAAGCAGGTAAAGAACTGTGTGAGATTGTCTGTGACAAACTAGGGCTCCTGATATCGGGTTTTTATAGATGGAAACGAAGTGGAGATCCATTTGTGTGATCTGTCACAGATGGTTGGTTTAGGTTAGAAAGCAAGACAATCATTTTGTGTTTTGTGATTGGTAGGTCACCTTCTTTTCCATCTTGCATTGAAAACAATACCATGTTTTTTATTTTTTTTGTCTTGTTGCTGTGACCAGGAGGACGTTTCTTTCACTCCTCGTGCTGGCTATTGCAGGACTCAAACTAGTTTTGTTGGCCAATCTAACTATTTTTATCCGTTTGGTGATGTAATTTTGAGTTCAGAGGAACATCTAATTAGTCCTGAAAATGTTGTTTTCCTTGAAAAGGAAGAAGAAAAACTCAGTGTTCTAGCCAATCTAATCTTTCTTCTACAGCATAACTCCACACAAAATCAGTCCTGTCTTCTAGATGCTAAGACGAACTAACAAAACGGGTTATGGCTTCTTGTTCTTTGACCGAAAAGGGATATGTAGTTGAAACTTGATAAATTGAATTTTCCCTTGTACCCAATGGCGCTAGCGCAACTTGCTTAAAGCACTTACAAGAGAAAAAAAAACTAAGGTAACATTGGTTGTTTTCTGAAAACAAGATAAAAAGGAGACGGAAACAGTCGAGAAAATGGAGTCTATTAGTGGTGTATAAAACAAAATAAATATTTTGTAATGTTATCTATTAAAAATTAATATAAATTATTTTTTAAGATTTTACTAAACAATTTAAATTATTAATTTTAGATAGTTCTTATTCAAGTCTTGATAATTAAAAAGTTACGAATTTAAATCTCATCATCTCTATTTATTTGATAAAAATTAAGTATAAGATAATATATACCCGTAAAAATTTCAAAACTTAAAAATTATATTTTAAAATCTTACCCAACAACTTAAATTATTCAATTAAATAATTTTTTTAACATCATGTTGAAGTTGGAGTTAAAGTTGGGACAAAATGCAAAATTGGTGAACAAACTGAACATTCGATTAGATGATGGAGAGAGTTCGGAATTAAAGAGAATTAAATATTATGCAGTGATAGCTATAATTTCTGGTAATATCATGTTCACATTAACTCACAATTATTAAAGCATACACGTTATTGTTTCGTCAACATGTTTAATTTAAAGAGAAAATCTTACCCAAATCTTTTGGTCAAATAGCTTCGAAGTTCATGAAATGAAAATTAATTATCATTTAGAAAAAATTAATTATTATTTAGAAATATCTTATATATTTGGCTGGGGAAAACTCTTGAGTTTCCAAAACACATGTACGCATTGGAAATTGTAAATCTAAAACATTTTTGGGAGTCTTGAGAATTCTGTTAGATAGATCTAGGGTTGTTTAGAATATGTACAAAAATTACCTGAAAATCAAATATTATTTTTGATTTTGAATAATTATTTAAAGACTAGATTATTATAAATCCCAAGCCATCTAAATATCCAGCATCTAATGATAATCTACACGAACAATTTTTCAATCTCACAACTAGGTTATATTTAATTTTTTTAATTTTTTTTTTAATTTCGGCTTCAATATTGAGTTGTTTGAGATTTGAGCTTTATTGTTTTATTTAATTTTTTTTTATAGGATTATCATGATTTCATAATTAAATTTTATATTTGACAGGACAACTGGAATGGACTCGAATTGTTATTTTTTTATATTTTTTTAAAATTTCATTATTTAACATTAACTTGCTTGAAATTAAGCTTTTAATTTTATTTATTTATTTTGATTTGTGTAAGGTTATCACATTCATCTAATTTTTGCTCCATTATTAAATAGAAGATATCTTTTCACAATATTGGTATGCCTTTATTTTTTTAAGATGATCATTGCATGTTTTATTAATTTAATTTATTTATTATTGATGCTATTTTTAATTATATTATTTTAATAACTGAATTTATTGAGTCAAACTTGTTAATAACTCAAACTTTTGATTTTTTTTTACAAACATTAGTAATCACTTCAACAACCCTTGTTTTATATTGAAAAAATCTTCATCTGATCACCAGCGTAGCGTGATACACCTATGTAAGTTCTTTCTATTTATTTTTCTAATGTTTTCTACAAGCTAATCGGCTAATTATCACAAGCCTATCATTCAAAGGTACAACTAGTGTCATTTCCAAAGCCATGGTAGAAGTAGAAGTAGAACATCAAAGGTAGAACTCCTGCCATCTCAGAAAGGGTGTTTCTGAAATAATGAAATATCAAACACAGACAACCTTAAATAAATGGGCTCATATATCGGTTCAAATAAAAGAGAAGAATGAACTAATTAAATGTGAAAGTTCATATATATATATATGAAAGGAGACAAATGAATACAAGAAGCAATTAACAGTGTTCAAATGAAGGTATACAGACAGCACAATTCCTCACACTACCGCGTAGAGAAGTAAGAGCCAAGCACTCAAAAGATATATCTCTGACATGACAACTCCATAATCAAACTTGAAAGGAGACTAATTTCCAGCTGGTGGCGGGGAGAGGAATGGAATAGAGGGAATTGTAGTTGGGAGAGGGATATTGGGAATTGAAGGCATGCTTGGAAGTGGAGGCAAGGTGGCCTTGGGGACGACAGTAGGCAGTGGTGGCATGCTTGGAAGTGGAGGCAAGGTGGCGCCCTTGGGTACGACAGTAGGCAGTGCTGGCATGCTTGGAAGCGGAGGCAAGGTGGCCTTTGGAACTGCAGGCAGTGCTGGCATCGTAGGGAGGCTAGGAAGTGGAGGCAAATTGGGTTTAGGCAGTGAAGATTTTTTTTGTTTTTTTTTACAAACATTAGTATCACTACAACAACCCTTGTTTTATATTGAAAAAAACTTCATCTCATCACCGGCGTAGCGTGATACACCTATTTAAGTTCTTTCTATTTATTTTTCTAATCTTTTCTACAAGCTAATCGGCTAATTATCACAGGTCTATCATTCAAAGGTACAACTAGTGTCATATCCAAAGCCATGGTAGAAGTTGAAGTAGAACATCAAAGGTACAACTCCTGCCATCTGAGAAAGGGTGTTTCTGAAATAATGAAATATCAAACACAGGCCACCTTAAATAAATGGGCTCATATATTAAAAGGAGACAAATGAATACAAGAAGCAATTAACAGTGTTCAAATGAAGGTATACAGACAACGCAATTCCTCAAACTTCCGCGTAGAGAAGTAAGAGCCAAGCACTCAAAAGATATATCTCTGACATGACAACTCCATAATCAAACTTGAAAGGAGACTAATTTCCAGCTGGTGGCGGGGAGAGGAATGGAATAGAGGGAATTGTAGTTGGGAGAGGGATATTGGGAATTGAAGGCATGCTTGGAAGTGGAGGCAAGGTGGCCTTGGGGACGACAGTAGGCAGTGGTGGCATGCTTGGAAGCGGAGGCAAGGTGGCCTTTGGAACTGGCAATGGTGAAGGTTGAGTGGTTGGCAAGGCTGGCAAGGTGGGCTGTGGCAGAGATGGTATAGAAGGCAATGGTGGCAATGGTGGTATAGGCAGATTTGGCAATTGCAGAAGATTACGAGCTGCTTCCCCACCCAAAAACGACAAAGCAATGAAGAGAGACAAGACAAGACACTTGAAAGTTGCCATGCTGGTAATGTTCCAAGGCCTCCCAAGACTATATATGAGCAATAATATATAAGCAAAAAGAGGATTGCAGGAAATTGTGAGTGACAACGTAGGACTTTTCTTTGGGTTAATATATAGGAGATGAAGAGGGGAGCTTGAATTGTTTGTTTTGTTGAGAAAAATGGACAGTCATTTTGAGATTTGTCATTGTTAGTTCACCTTTATATCTACGTCTATTGAAAATAGTAGCACATGTTGATTGTTGTTGACTAGCCATGGTTTTCTTCAGTTTCTTTTTCTTTTTTCATACGCAAGATTCAAACACTCGAAGTTCTTCTTTTCTCCCTGTTTGTTTTTTAGGTGAATAAGTGCAGTTCATTGGTTGTTGACCAGCAATCAACTTAACTATATATATATATATAGATTACAGGAATCCATTAATGATTATCAAATTAATAGAGGAGAAATCAGACTTTTAAAATTCTGAGACCACAAGGAGTGACTAAGTTATCCATACCAAAAAAAAAAAAAAAAAAAGAATCCAAGGGTTTTCTTATATTTTTTTTCTTTTTAAAGCATAGTCTAAAGAATGAATTACCTTTAAAAGTAGAAATTTTTTAACTCACATCCAAGGGTATTTTTTTTGTAATTTCATCCGGGTTTTTTTAATTATAATTAAGTTGATTGAGAGAAAATTGATAGTTTAATAAATATAATATTATCAAAAATAATTGAAGCATGTAATATACGTGTTAATGAGTGGGTTGATGTGTGAGGAGGCATTCGACTAATAAATAATGGTTTCCAAGATGGTATTCAAATCATCCTAGGTGTCCTTTCATTTATAGGCAACACATGTGACTTACTGACACTCGATTTTGCATCGATGATTTTTTTGGTTTCTCCCACTTTCTTGATTTTCATATCTAATCCTCTAAATTTTCAAAATAGTCATTCAATTTATTTTTCTTTCAAATTTGATCCATTTTTTTATTATTGTTTGTTTTATTTAAAATAATTTATAAAATTTGATATCTTTTCCAATTTCATCAGCTAATTTTTTCACCTGTCAGATTTGGTCCCTATTATTTTTATTGTTATTTGTTTTACTTGAGATAATTTTTAAAATTACATATTTTTTATGATTTTATTTTCTTTTAGTTTTTTTTCCTATCATATTTGATTATCATTTTTTTATTGCTATGTTTTTTTTTTACTTTGGCAAATTTTTTATATTGATATATTTTTTTTATTTCATTCTTCAACATTAAATTTATTAGGGATTGAGCTTCTTAATAGAGCCTGACTCTAGAATTTCTCGAGTTGCGAGTTTGGAAAATTAACTCTGGTTTAAGAGATTCACTTAGGTTTGCTTTTTTTTTTTTTAGGTTTTAAGATTTATTTAATTGGAGATTGAACTCCATTATCTTTTTTTATTTGTTTTCTATAAGATTTTTTCATGAATTTTGAAAATAACTCAGGTTATTTTGAGTCTTTCTTTGTTGTTTTTTGTCAAATTTAGCTTTTTAAAAAATTAAAATAATTGATAAAAAATAAGCATGAGATGCTCATAATAGTTGGTTTGATTTCTAGGTCATTATTCTAACGATGTGTGCGACCTTTTTCGATGTTGTCATGTAACAATTTATAATACCGTTAGAACCATATCAATGATGTCCACTACAAAATAACGATGAGTCTCCAACAAGATTTTGTTTTTCTTCTTTTGAGTATGATATTGCTAGGTCATTTTTTATAGTTAATTATTGCCAACTTTTCTTTGTTTGCTTTATTTACTATAGATACTTTTTTTTTTTAATCTTATAATTAAATGAACTAGGCTTATTGAACATGGTCAAGTCAATGGTCCATATCTTTCTTTTTTAAAAAAAAAAATACTAGCGTAGCCTACATATTATTTTGTTATGTTAGAAAAACTTTAACTGCGCCTATGACTTAACATGGGTTACCTATCTAATAATCTTTAAGAACAACTTAAATTATTCCTCACAATTGCCCAACATGAGGGCAAAAGATAGAAGGAGACATTCCGAATGAATATTTTTCTTACCATTTGAATAGTCTATTTGAGGTTGCGGTTTCACTGTTATTTCACTATTTTTTTATTCTTTTTCTTGAAATTATAAAAGTCTCAACACTAGTTGCAAGCATTAAACACACAAGATAATCTTGAACTTGGTTATGTATCTATTGCAGTCTCTTGGAAAACATCAAGTTTTGGCATTTGTACTCAATAAATCTCTTGTTAGATATCAACAGTTTCATCATTACTAGTGCAAGCTCAGCAGAATTCCAGAAAGAGCAAAGTTTAGTAATCAAACGTGTAAAAAAAACATAAGATAACAATGTTTGAAACTACATTTCTTTTAATTGATAAAGGTATATGTATAATACAAGAAGGCAATGAAATACAAGGAATGAAACAGGAAGCGAATATATATATATATGAATGAAGAGCACCAGAAGCAAACAGCGCAACTCCTCACTTCTTCACAGGGACCAAAAGATATGAACTTTTGACAGAAAGCTTACTAATCAAACTCAGAATGAGCAATAGCATGGTCTAGTTTTCAGGTGGTGGGGAAAGGAATGGGATAAAGGGGATTGTTGTTGGGATAGGGATAGTGGGCATTAAGGGCATGCTTGGAAGTGGAGGCAAGGTGACCTCGGGGAGACTAGGCATTGTTGGCGGGCTAGGAAGTGGAGGCAGTGTGGGTTTAGGCAGGGAAGGTTGTGCGGTTGGCAATGTGGGTTGTGGTAGCGCTGGTATAGAAGGCATTGGTTGCAACATTGGTTTAGGCAAATTGGGTACCGAAGGTAAAGGGGGCAATTGCAGAAGCTGCCGAGCTGCCTCGCCGCCTGAAATTGATAGAGCAATGAAGAGAGCTAAGATAAAACGGCTGAAACTCGCCATCTCGATGCTAAATCTCAAGGCCTGGAAGAGGCTGTATGAACTCGCTAGCTAGGATTGAGAGAAGAAAGAACTGTGTGATATTGTTTGTGACAAATTAACGAGGGATGATAATGGGTTTATATAGATAGATCGATGCATGTTGGAGAGATCTATTTGTGATCTGTTCCATATGGTTGGTCTAGTTTAGAAAACAGGAGAGTCATTTTGAATGTTGTTGTTATTAGCTCACCTTCTTATCCATCTTCCATTGAAAACAATGACATGCCTTCCTTTTCTTGTTGTGACACGTTATGTTTTCTTCTTTCCATTTTTCCCTTGAACTGGGTTGTTCAGAACTAAAACTTGTATTTGCTGACCAATCACACAATAAAATATTCCTTAGGTCACAATTTGACATGTAAAGAACTTGCCCACGTGATTACAGGAAAGTGCCTGAAGAATTTCAACATTTTTCTGCATTTGGAAACATGATAGATTCCTTGGCTCAGTTTTTATTCCTTATTGTGATAATTTGCCTTACTCACAAGGAGTTTGCTGAAGGTTAAACATGATAGCTTCAGGCCTAACTTTTTATAGCTATTTTTGTGTGACCAAGGATGGGATATTAACTTTTGCCATGTGACTAGATGTATTTATATATCTAGGTTTTGAAATTTCTTCATGAAAAGAGATAACATATAATTGATGGAGAAATTGGTGTGTTACCTTCCACAAGGTGACGTCAAATAACACGCTTTTCTACCTCTTTGGAGAAGTTGAGAAAGGAAAGGGTTTTGGGTTTAATTATAAAATTATGATTAAGGTTTAATAATTGTCACCTTGTATTATGGTCACTATAAAACCTAATGGTCTGCGAGAATCGAGGTTAAAAACTAGTTGTGCAAGGGGAAGACGCATCACCCCTAATACAGATAACCTAAGATAAGTTGCATTATTATTTGATTGTTATTCTAAGTCCAGGAGTTAAGAAAGGAAAGGGTTTTAGCATTGGATTTATTTTGCACTTTCTATCATTAATACCTGAGGGTGTACTCTACTATATAGTTTTACACCCCTCAATATTAAAGTCTACACCTAAATCTTAACACTCTAAATATAAGGTGAACAAAATGATTAGTGAAGAATTTTTGGTATTTTGGCCAAACCCTAATGAATAATCATAAATTAGTTATGATTTATATTTTTGCATTTCAAAACATGAGAAAGATGCTTTTTTTTTCTTTTTTTGGTAAAAAGTATGCTTAGAAAACTTTTAGGATTTGGTCGTATGCATAAAAACAAAATATTTTTTGTTTTTTTGAAAGAGGAAATTAAATTTTTAAAAAATGAGATTTTTTTTTAATGCAAAAAAAAAAAAAAGAAATGTTTCGGAGAAAACCAAGTATTTTAGTACTAGATTTGCATCTTACAGTTTAAATACACAGCCCGATATTATGCAAAATTGTTAAAAAAACATACGAGAAAATCACATTTTCTTTTAAAGGGCCTTCGAAATTTTTTTGTTTATATATGGGTTGAGTCAAAGAGGGTCCATCCTGACCCAGTTAAGTTGGGCTGACAAGTGGCCCAACAGACCCTTATTCTTCTTTTAAGGGGGTGGTAGGGTGGACCCCGCCCATCTATATGGGTTGGGCCGAAATGGGTCCAGCCCATGATCCACGTGGTTGCTAGTCTAACCCAACAATGCAAACAGAACAATGGTTCTGCATGCAAATTGCCATGGTTTTCCATCAAAATAAGGAGGAGAAGAGGGCTCCCTAGCGCGGGGGGTGGCTAACTAGCAATGCTGGGAATGTCGACATGATGTTGGTGAAGGCAATGGCAACAGATGCATAAAGAAAGAAAAGGAAGAAGATGGTTGGCAGATAAAAAGAAAAAATTAGGAAGAAAAGCTAATTTTCACCAACTTTAGGCTCTGATATCTTCCTACTCAATGCATGGAATCCACCTCTATTTATAGGGGATGGAAGAGGGACATCTTGTTTTTACTAGTGCCAAATCTTGGTCGTTGATTCAACCCAGAAAGATCCCAAATGTTGGTTCAGAGTTGTTATTATGACCTAAAAAAGTTGGTTGCTAAGGACTGGTCGAGTTGGTCATTTTAGGGTGGTGCCACAATGACTATAGGCACAATTGGCCGGCGAGACCTACTTTAGGGTGTAGTACAATGTCAACCTATTATGGCGGTGTATTGTTTGTCTGGTTTGGTTGAGACATAAAGCATTAAAAGCCCTTGAAAAGTAGCCACCTGAACAACTTTCTCAACCAAAAGAAAAGATAATGAAAAGTAACTAGAAGACACGTTGTGTGGTTCCCTTCTTTTTTTAATGTTCAAAATGGCTTTGTTTTAGACGTTAAATTAGGGATTTTGGCCAAAGTTCAATATGGTCCTCCAGGTGTAATTTCTTTAAATTCCACCCCTATTTGACCTTAAACCTTAGATTTGATTTAATTTTACCCTAGTCAAATTTCAACATTAGCTCTGAATTTCAGCACCTTTTTCATTTTGGTTCTTGGTTATGGATTTATGCAAATTGACCTTCAATTACCATCAAACTTTTAATTCTCTTCAATTTCACCCCTAATTTCGATCAATTGAGTCCCTAGATTTCAATACCTTTTTTTCAAAATGGTCCTTGATTGCGAGTTTCTTCAATTTAGCTCTTAATTGACTCTAAAATTTTGATTTTTTCTCAATTTTGCCCCTGATTTCAATCAATTAACTTGGTAAAAATTAAATTTGGTGTCCTAAAATTCCAATCTTTTTAATTAAGCCCAAATTGGGCTCCCAAACTTAATTTTTCACCAATTAAGTCTCAAATAAAATTAATTTGACCCATTTAAAGTATAATGAAGTCCTTGCACCTAATTAAATCCTTTAATTGGACCCAAATTAATTATTAAATATAATTAAACTTTAATTTGACCATGATTAAATCATATTGGCATATTAAAAATATAAGTATGTCATTGCACTTGATTTTTATATAGATTCGTCCAAAAATCATTTAATTTGACCTAGAATCAACATTGTTTCTCCAGGTTTCGTACAAAGGGATAAAATTAGGCTTCTAATTTTGTCAAAAAAAATTTAGCTTGATTTCTCTGTATATTTGGAATCCCCTCATCCTGCTTTTTCCTGAATGTTAGTCTTCTTTCTATTATTAATTTATTTTTTTATTTTGAAAAAAAAATGTGAATTTGAGGAATAACCTAGAAATAGGTTATGACAGTTACTCCCTCCTCTTTGCAATGCTTATGATAGAAAGTCTCATAATAGACTTTAGATAGTAAACTTTGAAAAAAAAAAAAAAGGAATGAGAGATAATGGACTCTCCAGATTAAGAAATAGTTAATGCTTCTGAAAGTGTTTGAGGTGGGGGCGTAAAAGCACACTTAGAGAAAAACAAGATAGGGCTAGGAAGTGCATTATCCCAAAGACAAGGGATAGAAAGTGCATTCAAAGGAAATGGAGATAAGGTTTGTGAAGATGATATTTGTGAAAAACAGAAAGACTTCTCTTTTTTTTTTTTCGAAGTGGTATAGTTGTACCAAGTAACTTGCTTATTGGTAACATTCAAAAATTTTGAAATGGTCACATTGTCATAGGTGACTTGTCTAAATGAAGAATACAAAAGTTTTTTCAAATGGTCTCATTGTAATGGGTGACATGCCCAGGTGAAAAATACAAAGATTTTTCAAACTGATCTTATTGTAATGAGCAACCTACCTGGGTGAAAAAATAAAAAGATTTTCCAAAGTAGTCTCATTGTAATGAGCAACTGGCCTAGGTGAAAAATGCAAAAAATTTTCAAAGTGGTCTCATTATAATGGGTGACTGTCGAGGTGAAAAATGCCAAAAATTTTCAAAGTGATCTCATTGTAATGGACAACTTGCCTAGGTGGAAAATAAAAGGTTTTTAAAGTGGCCTTATTGTAATGGAAGACCTGCCCAAATAGAAAATGTAGAAATTTTTCAAAGTGGTCTTATTGTAATGGGTGACCTGCCTAGGTGAAAAATGCAAAGATTTTTCAAAATGATCTAATTGTAATAGGCGACTTGTCCAGGTGAAAAATAGAAAGATTTTCAAGGTGGTCCTTTTGTATTGGGCGACCTGTTCAAGTGAAAAATGCAAAGATTTTTCAAAATTGTCTCATTGTGATGGATGACCTGACCAAATGGAACATATGATCTACCTGGCTAAAGGATTTAGCTAGAGATGTCTTGAAGGGATGACAAGATAGGGCTCAAAGGCGTACTATCTGAGAAGTGAGGGTTCAAAGGCGTGCTCGAAAGGAGGTAGATTTAGAAAACACACTACCATAGTTGAAGGCTCAAAGGCACACTCAAAGGGAGGTAGAGTTAGAAAACACATTGCCCAATAGATGAGGGCCCAAAGGCGTGCTCAAAAGGAGGTAGGGTTAGAAAACACCTTAGTTGGGAGATAATGGCTCTCGAGAGGAAATAGGGTTAGAAAACGCATTACTTGGGAGATGAAGGCTCAAAGGCACACTCAAAAGAAAAAAAAAATAAGCCATGAAAACACACTCGAAAGGAGGTGGGGTTACAAAATGCACTACCCGAAAGATGAGGGCCTAAAGGTGCGCTCGAAAAAGATTTGTTGTTGAGACACTAATCTATTAAATATCAAAGTAATGTATTATGATCAATATGCATGTATACTTACCTGAAAAATATAAGTCCCTTTTCTTCATGGAGTTTTTCTTTTCTCAAAAGTTTGGGTCTCTGTAATAAGCTTCAATGCTTTTTCGCTCTTCTTACTTGAGTCATATTTTATGATCTTGACATCTAAGAAGAGCATAACATCAGCATACTTCTTTATCTACAAACCTTTATCTCAAAGGTCGTTAGCTCTGCCCTACATTTTCTATTTTTTAAGAAAAGAAATCATAGACCTAGTCCTATGATGTGTTTTTTGGATTGCCCCCCAACCTGATCATGCCCCTGAGTGTTTAATTCAAGTTTTTTTTGGGGATAAGGCCGTGTGAAATAAGAATTGGTTATTTATAAGGAGTTGTTTTCATGGAGAATTCATAAAAATCTTTTTTATGTTAGTTTAAAGAAAACTTGTTCTTAAAATAATTCAAATGATTCTCATGAATAGGTCTTTACATGGGCTGGGCCGAAATGAGTCCAGCCCACGGTCCACATGGTTGCTGGCCTGACCCGATAACCATGTTAATTAACTTTTCTTCATTTTTCTTGCAGAACAATGGTTCTGCATGCAAATTGCCATGGTTTTCCAGCAAAATAGGGAGGAGAAAAGGGCTACGTGGTGTAGGGGTGGCTAACTAGCAATGCTGGAAGAATAATGTGTTGTCAACAAATTGAAATTGTACAAATTTTTAAAAGAATATATTGAAAAATAATCTAAAATATAAGCACTTTGCCTTTTTTGGCTCATTCGTCTGGTATGATGCTTTATTATCTTTTAAAATAAAAAAATATCTTCAAGAAACCACCAACATTTATTTGTTGTCCACTGGAGCTTGGGAAACAGAGCTTCTCCTTCAATCTACAAGTTAGCCAAGTCTTCATTTTTTTTATGAGCTCTGTCTTTTTGGCACCCTATAATTGCTCAATTAGTTTCAGGTTAGCTAACATTTGGCTAGCATCGCATTTATATTTGTTCTTCTCAAGATTATTTCTTACATTTATATAGTCTAATATGTTGAGGTTGTTAGCTATTTATATTTTATACGAAGTGAAATAAAAAAAAAAAAAAAAAAAAAAAAACCAACCACGATAAGAACACCCTTTCCTAAGCTCAATAAAGGAAACATCTAAATGCCAACCTCCCATGCCCTAGCCATAAGCAACTGTCAACATTGCAAAGATTGAGAAAAAATATTCAAGGCCATCCTATCTATGATAAGAATTGCAGCTAATCATGCAAAGGCTAAGAGAACAACAAAATTATTCCATCCCACAAAGCAAAAACAAAAAGATTTTGTTTGAAAGAAATGAACCAATCATACCTCAAAAGACAGTAAACGAAGAAGAATTTAAAAATCCAAAGATAGTAAGCCAAAAGGAATCCAAAAAAGAAATCATGTTGCATAAAAACAAAGAAAACCCATCCAAACCAACCCCAAGAGAAAGGAAAAAAATGATTAAGTAGAACTGAAACAAAAAATGCCTGCAAACAAAATATTTTGAAACCATTTAGCAAGATAAACTTATCGCATGAAATTAAACATGCACTAAACAATGAAAGAATAGAGAACACAGTGAAATATGGAAGTTGTTGGATTTAATTGTTTTTGGGACAAACTCTAACAACAATGAAACAAAACAATAATGAAATCACCAGCAACAAACAACTTCAACAGGCAAACAACTTAGATAGCAAAATCATTCTTAGATATTGTTGTCAATTGTCCTTAACACAACAGTTAAGCCAGAAATGAACAAATATGCCAAGAATCAAACATTGGTAGCTAACTAATACTTCAACAACAATCTGAAGCCCAATTAAACATGCAATAAAGAATGATGGCCAAGCAAGGAAAAAGAAAGGAATTGAAGAACCTATTGATGCTCGAACACTTAGGCATGTAACGACAAAACAAGAAATTAATCCATGATAATAATGGTTATGCATGGTTTGCATGTTAATTCATCAATGACACTGTTTATGTTTATTAAAATGTTAATAAAGTGAGTTAGGCTTTCAATTCTACTTCTTACTATTCTTTTAATTGAGCTTACATGACATATTTTTTAAGAGAAATATAGCAAGAGATGAGACTATTGGTGTGCACACGATGTACACACAACCTAAAATTGCCCACAACAAAGCTTGGGCAATCAATCTAGTAGAGTTTAAACCTAAAAGGGTACAGTTTAGCTAATTTTCTCAAGTTTATCCAATGTGGTCATTAGTATGGAAAGTGATTTGTTTGGAGTATAGATAATATAAAATATATTTTAGGATGCAAGTGATTATCCATATTCTATATCACTATAATTTCCAATCTTTTTGTCCACCCAAAATTTCTAGCGGTTAAAACATATGTTGCCTTTCTTGATTTTTTAAGTTCAAACTTCGAGGTAAAAATATGAAAAACTTAGGTTGAGTATTGATATATCAATTGCACATTAGATAGCACAGTACATCGCGCGCGCATCACCATAGTTGAGTTTAAAACTCAGAATAGTTTAATAAAAGAAAATAAATCTGATGTAAATATATTATTTCAAAGACATACTAGTAATGAATCTCAAATTTAGGATCAAATGAATATTTTTCTTGCCATTTGAATCTGAGAGCCTATTTGAGGTTACGGTTAAACAGTCATTTCATAATTGTTTTGATTTTTTTTTCTTCAAATTATGAAAGTCTCAACACTAGTTGCAAGCATTAAACACACGAGATAATCTTGAACTGGGTATGTATCTGCTTTAGTCTCTTGGAATACATCAAGTTTTGGCATTGTACTCAATAAAACTCTTGTTAGATATCAACAGTTTCATCATTACTAGTGCAAGCTCAGCAGAATTCCAGAAAGAGCAGAATTTAGTAATCAAATGTGTGGAATTTAGTAATCAAATGTGTGGAAAAAACACCAGATAACAATGTTTGAAACTACATTTCTTTTAATTGATAATACAAGAAGGCAATGAAATACAGGGGATG
The DNA here is from genome assembly GCF_005239225.2 of Populus alba. NCBI lineage: Eukaryota > Viridiplantae > Streptophyta > Magnoliopsida > Malpighiales > Salicaceae > Populus > Populus alba. The sequence continues at coordinate 6,520,782 of NC_133300.1, read as the reverse complement.
AAAGAGGAAGTGAAAATATATATATAAATGAATGAAGAACACCAGAAGCAAACAGCACAACTCCTCACACTTTCTTCACAGGGACCAAAAGATATGAACTTTTGACAGAAAGCAAACATAAAAAACTCAGAATGAGAAATAGCATGGTCTAGTTTCCAGGTGGTGGGGAGAGGAACGGGATAGAGGGGATTGTTGTTGGGATAGGGATAGTGGGCATTGAAGGCATGCTTAGAAGTGGAGGCAAGGTGACCTTGGGGAGACTAGGCATTGTTGGCGGGCTAGGAAGTGGAGGCAGTGTGGGTTTAGGCAGGGAAGGTTGTGCGGTTGGCAATGTGGGCTGTGGTAGTGTTGGTATGGAAGGCATTGGTGGCAATGTTGGTTTAGGTAAATTGGGTATCGAAGGTAAAGGGGGCAATTGCAGAAGCTGACAAGCTGCCTCGCCGCCTGAAATTGATAGAGCAATGAAGAGAGCTAAGACAAAACGGCTGAAACTTGCCATCTCGATGCTAAATCTCAAGGCCTGGAAGAGGCTGTATAAACTCACTAGCTAGGATTAAGAGAAGACAGAACTGTGTGATATTGTTTGTGACAAATTAACGAGGGATGATAATGGGTTTTTATAGATAGATCGATGCACGTAGGAGAGATCTATTTGTGATTTGTTCCATATGGTTGGTCTAGTTTAGAAAACAGGAGAGTCATTTTGAATGTTGTTGTTGTTAGCTCACCTTCTTATCTATCTTCCATTGAAAACAATACCACGTCTTCTTATGTTTTCTTCTTTTCCATAGGTTCAGGATTCAAACTTGTATTTGTTGACAAATCACACAATAAAATATTTTGTTTGGTCATCTAGTTCTGAATTCAAATTACAAGAACCTAAAATCACTATACACAAGTTTAAATTCAATGTGGATTGTATTAGTTTGATTACAATTTTGATTTTCAATTCAAAAACCAATGAATTAGCCTCAAAAGGTAAAAGAATCTTGTCATAGGATCCATTTGTCATCCTAAAATTATTTAGAATTAACATGGTTTTTTCATATTTTTTTTACAAAATAAAATTACTTGATTATCCTTAAAAACAAAAACAAAAATATGAAGAAATTATGATTCAAGATTCCTCAACAAGGTCTAGATTTAGAACTAAGAAAGAAGGTTGAAGAAGTGGAATTTAAAGATATATACGAATAAGAGTAAGAGCTTCAAGGCAAGAGAATTTATATTGAAAGAGAAAAAGGAAAAGAAAATCCTAATTTATAGGACTGATTATCCAGAAGCAATGGATGTTGATATAGTAGAGTTTGTGTCAAGTGAATATGTAATTTGTGAACTACCGACTAAAAACAATGTCACGGCCATAAAGTCTTTGAAATCAAATAAGAAAAGACATTATTCATTCAACATAAATTAAGATCATGCTATCTTTGCAAGAGGAAAGTTGAGTTAAAAGGAAAAATAAACAAATGATTAATGAATAATTAAAGCGCAAATCTTATTGCAAGAGGCATAAGATAATCGAGATACGACAGCGGAGATCAAACATGAAGTTCTTCTGTTCAAATTCTGTAGATTTAGTTCAGCAGACTAGTAAATGTGCTCAAATTCTTCAGAAATGACTGTCAGCAGCTGATTCTGCAGAAATATTCTGCACTAATGGCTTATCTCGCCTACAACTATGTGCAAAGCAACGTACTTCATTGTTACTCTCAGGTCCAAATTTGAGTTCATGGGCAAGAGCTTTGTGTGGTAAGTTATTTTTTCTATGAAAACTTTATATTGCAATCCGTAATCTAAAAGATTTAAACACCGATTGTATCTTATTCACATCAACTATGTTCAGATTGCCAATTTCATTTCTTCGACCAGACGAAATGATTTATTATGATAATATGGTGTAACCATGAGATACAGCAATTAATGTGGAAAGAAAGGAGGTAAATCTATTGAGAACTGGCAATAGACATGATGCCATGACACAGACAAGCACAGGGAATTTTGGAAACAGCAACAATCCTCGAGTAAATGAGAGAGAAAAAAATACAGAGAGGAATAAATGAATTCCTCACGCTACTTCGTAGAGATCGATACAGTACGCTGAATAGTCGAACATGCAGAAAAGGAAAGCTAACATTGGCCTAATTTCCGGGAGGTGGGGAGAGGAAGGGGATCGTAGTTGGGATGGTGGGGATTGAAGGCATGCTTGGAAGTGGAGGCCAGGTGACCTTGGGGATAGCAGCCATTGTTGGCAGGCTCGGAAGTGGCCAAGTTAGAATTTCCACGATACTGTGGGGATGATCCAGCTGAATGGTTCAATCGGATGGATTAATTTTTCGAATATCAAGAGACTGCTGACAATTAAAAGGTATCATTGGCTTCATTTCATTTGGAAGGAGAAGCCAACCAATGGTGGCAATGGTTGCATGGAGCCTGCAAGGAAGAAGGATGAACTATAATGTGGGAGATATTTGAAGAAGAGCTTTGGGCACGGTTTGAACCCATAAAATATGAGGATTTTGATGAAGCATTATCAAAGGTTCGACAAGCGGGTTCCTTAAGGGACTTTTAGAAGGAGTTTGAGAGGTCGGGCAATCAAGTTCCTGGTTGGACTTAAAAAGCATTGGTGGGCACATTCATGGGTGGACTTGAAGTAGAAATTTCTGATCCTATTCACATGTTCAAACCACTGATTTTTTAAAATTGGATTTATTTTACAATTTCATCTTTCTTTAATTTTTTTTTTTTATCAGATTTGATCTTCATTCTTTTAAGTGCTATTTTTTTCACTTTGATAAATTTTAAATTGATATTTTTTTTTATTTCATCTATCAACATTAAATTAATTAGAAATTAAGATTCTTGATTAAGCATTATTAAAGGTCCAACAAGTGGGTTCCTTAAAGGGACTATAAGAAGGAGTTTAAGAGGTTGGGCAATCGAGTTCATGGTTTGACTCAAAAGGCGTTGGTGGGCACATTCATGGGTGGACTTAAAGTAGAAATTTCATGCTATTCAGATGTTCAAACCACGAACTTTTAAAAATTGGATTTATATTACAATTTCACTTTCCTTCAGTTTTTTTCCTATTAAATTTGATTTTTATTTTTTTTAGTGCTATTTTTTCTACTTTGGTAAATTTTAAATTGATATTTTTTTTTGTTCCATCCATCAACATTAAATTAGTTGGGAATTAAGATTCTTGATTAAGCTTGGATCTAAGATTTAATGGGTTACGAGTTTGGGATATTAACTCAGGTTTAGAACATTCATTGCTTCTTCTTTTTTATGTTTTTTTAGATTCATCCTTCAACATTGATTTAATTGGAGATTGGGTTGAGTTATTTTTTTATCTGCTTTTTTTTTTTAATTTTTCACTGATTTTAAAAATGACTCAGGTTATCTTGAGTCTTTTTATTTGTCGTTCTTTGTTAACTTGTCTTTTTCTTAAAAACAAATATTTTTGAATTAAATTAAATATAAGCATGAGTTCTCACTTCATGATATTTTATTAGGTTTACTTTCCAAGTCATTACTCTCATGACACATGCGATCTCTTAAGTAGTGTTGTCATGTAACCTTTCGCAATAACATTAGAATTGTCTAGGCAAGCTCTTTCTGGTGATGGAGCGATGTTCACAGTGGAGCGATGTTTCACAACGAAGCGATGCTAAGCCTCCAATGGGTTTTTTTTTTCCTTCCCGAATACGATATTGACAACTTATTTTTTATAATTAATTATCACTAATTTTTTATTTTTTATTTTAACTAAGAATGCCTTTTTTATCGTATTATTAAATCAACAGAGTTTATTAAACTCATTCAAATTAATTATGTCTTCTTTAAAAATAATGATATTGTTTAAATTTATTTTTTTTTATGTTCGGAAAAAATTAAACGAACTCATGACATAGCGTTATATAATGTATATCGAGAGCTTGATTGGCAGTGTAGTTGCGGTTGCTTTTTAAATAACTTTTCGTGCTCACATGCATTTCAATGATTTTTTAAAAAAAAAAAAAATTATTTTTGATATCAGCACATCAAAATGATTTGAAAACACTAAAAACATATAAATTTAAAGTTAATAAAAAAATAAAAAACAAATTTAAACTTTTTTAAAAACATTTTTAAAACACAAAAACAAACAGTAAATTGGCATAAGCAATTCTAGAAGAAAAAAAAAAATTACTGATCGAGGTCTTATTTGTGATGGAATCTGCAGCTTTGACTCATGAGGTTGCAAGTTCTAATTGGATCTGGACCCTTCGTTCAAACAAATCTTGGATCTGATTACCAGGAATTGGACGGTTTCAACTCAGCAGGAACTGTTGTGCCGATTGGTTGGAAAATCAAAGCATAAATGCTAAAAGTTTATCTTCTTGCAACTCTCAATGACTTATTTTATGAAGATGTCATCGGGATTTCAATTAAACGTCTTTCTTGATTGTAATTTCAAACTTTCGGCTTAGGCCCAATATTATTTTTTTACTAAAAACATATTTTTAAAATGAAAAATAAGGATCTTGTTTGTTTAAATTGAAATAAATAAATAAAATGATTATAAAATATTAGATGAACCAAATAAAGCTCTTAGTTTTCATAGTGTATAACTAGTTTTGTTACTCCAAATGTCTATAGCATCTTTACCCAACACAGAAAGGAAATTAAAAAGTCAAAGTCGAAGCAAGAGTGCCAAGAAGTCTCAAAAGTCACCTTTGAACAAGCAAACAGCTAGAGTTTAGAGTCTTACAGCACAGTCAACACGGGCATGGTGAGGTGAGATGGCGGCGTGAAGCTCTCAAGAAGGACTCCATGTTCCTTCCCTCTCATTATTTGTCTCAACCATAAGAGTTCTAATCTTGGTTTTCTTACTGAATAAATTTTCTCCGTAATTATTTGTCTCTTCAAAGAGATTATAATTCTTTAAATAGGCCTGAAATCGACAGTGTCCTGGAATAAATAATGGTATTTTTATTGGTAAAAATTAAGACATATTGGTCCCACTTGAATTAAAAAACAAAAATAGGGACAAATAAGTAAAAGGCCAGTTGAATTTAGACCTGGGTCCCTCCCATGGAACACACAGAGCATCTTCCATAAACAGCTGCTCCATACAATTCAACAACTGGTACCCACTTGTAAAGTTGAGCAGAAAAACACGCGAACCCTCTAGTCCTTCTAAAAACACTAACCCAAGTCAACATGTGAACGGAGATTGCCGCGTCCAGCTTTCAAGAAGGTCTCTGTGTTCTTTCCCGGCGCCTAGTCTCTGTATAAATATGGATGGATTATGGTCTTAACACTCACCAACACACCTTTTTTTTCTCTCCTTCCTCTATTGTATATTCACTCTGTTCATTTCTCCATCAATCTCGATTGTTGATTCCACTCTTTCTTTGATCATCAGCTCTTGAAAGTCCATTAGAAACTATATCATGGGTTTGAAAGGTTTTGCTGAGGGTGGTGTTGCCTCCATCATTGCCGGTGCTTCCACTCACCCTTTGGATTTAATCAAGGTCCGTATGCAACTTCAAGGTGAATCCCACATCCCAAATCCATCTTCCGTGCAATCCTATCGCCCTGCTTTTGCGTTGAGCTCTACGGCCAACATCTCCTTACCGACCAGCTTTGAACCCCCTCCTCCACCCCGTGTGGGACCCCTTTCCATTGGTGTGCGTATCATCCAATCCGAGGGCGCTGCCGCCCTTTTTTCTGGTGTCTCCGCTACCATCCTCCGCCAAACCTTATACTCCACCACCCGTATGGGCCTTTATGATGTCCTCAAACATAAATGGACGGATCCAGATACCAATACCATGCCACTTGTACGAAAGATCGTGGCTGGACTAATCTCCGGTGCTGTCGGGGCTGCTGTTGGTAACCCTGCTGATGTAGCCATGGTCCGTATGCAGGCTGATGGACGTCTACCAATTGATCAGCGTAGAAACTACAAGAGTGTTGTCGATGCCTTAAATCAGATGTCAAAGCAGGAGGGTGTCGCCAGCCTGTGGCGGGGTTCGAGTCTTACAGTCAACCGGGCGATGATTGTGACGGCGTCACAGCTGGCATCATATGATCAAGCCAAGGAGATGATCTTGGAGAAGGGTTTGATGAGTGATGGGATCGGCACCCATGTCGCAGCAAGTTTTCTGGCTGGTTTTGTAGCTTCCGTTGCTTCAAACCCTATTGATGTGATCAAGACTAGAGTTATGAACATGAAGGTTGAGCCCGGGGTTGAACCTCCCTACAAGGGCGCATTAGATTGTGCAATGAAGACTGTCAAGGCAGAGGGTCCTATGGCCTTGTATAAGGGCTTTATCCCTACAATTTCAAGGCAGGGACCTTTCACTGTTGTGCTATTTGTCACATTAGAGCAAGTTCGGAAATTACTTAAAGATTTTTGATCAATTATTACAATGATGAAGATAGATTAAGGTTTATCTAAACTGAAGGCAGCGGAACAAGCACTCAGGCTTTATATTCATTGATTTATTTGTTCAACTTTGATTACATATTGGAAGCCATATAATTTTTCCCCTTCATTAATTATTTGTTTAAGAGTGTGTGGCTGAACAAAAATGGATGAACAATGGCTATCCAATACAATTACTCCTCATATGATGATGATCAGTGGTGAAATGTACTAAAAATCACAATAAGCTAGTCTGATTAAGAGATCATACTTTAGTATGAAAATCTTGCTCATTTCTCTCTTCCTAATCTTTTTATTCAGCTGTCCAGATTTCTATTCTGTGGTTTCTTATAGTTCTTCATGCTTTGAAAACCACTCCCCCTCTTCCTAAAAGCGTGTTTGACAGTGTAGTAATGGTTGCTTTTCAAATAATTTTCCGTGTTGAAATACATGCTAGTGATTTTTTTTAAAAAAAAAAAAAATTATTTTTGACATCAACACATCAAAACGATCCAAAACATGCAAACCGTATTAAATTTTAATAAAATAAATAAATAAATAATTTTTTTTGAAAACACAGTTTGCACCGCGTTCCCAAACGATCTCTAAACCTCCTAGTTCTGGGCTCTTGGTGGAAAACTTGCTGGACCTTGGCAGGCACAAGCCCTAGCATCCATTGGAGCAAAATCGAGCCTCAACAGCTTTCGAATCGAGGGTGCTAGGGCTTGAAAACTAAGCTCCAGGTTGGGCCATAACAGTAACACATGGCACTGCAAGATGCTAGCTGAGCTTGAAAAACTCAACGACCATAGTCTGAACAATGATGCTGCAGGTGAATTGATATGCCAAAGCACACAATATTGGTGGGGTGATTCTACAGCCAAGTAAAAGTTTGTCTATCACAATTGCAATTCTTTTGTATCTAGAGTTTGTTTCGTATAAAATATTTTATAGAAAAATAATTTTTAGATATAGAAAAATATTTTTTAGATTTTTTTGTATTTGTTTTCCAAAAAATATTTTACTATATTTGTTTCATGTAAATATTTAACAAAAATTAATCAATATAAAATATTTTATAGTTAATCTTCAAATTTAGTTCATTTGCTAAAAAATATTTTCAATTCATAAAATATTTTTTGAATAATAATTTATTACCTCCATCTTCTCATCACCATTGTCTCATCCATCACCACTACAACAATTATTTTCTTTACAACCACAATCATCTCACTTTCAATCATTGCTATGTCACCATCATTATCTCCTTCACCAACACTACAATCATCTCCTCTATCACCACCATTATTTAACAATTGTCTTCTTTTTCATTACCTTTACGATTACTTTACCACCATCACCAACACTACAATGACCTCATTATCTTCTCCTTTTTTATTACCATTATGACAACCCCACAACCATCTTCTTCATCATAATTATAATGTCATCATAATGAACATTTTTCCACCACCACTGCAATTAGAGGCGGAGACAGGGGGCTTGAGCTCCTGCAAGGAATTTTTTTTCCAGCCCCTCCCTTAATATATTTAGTCTAAATAATAAAATAATTAATATTTTGACCTTCTTTATTTTATTTTTTTTTCTGGTTCCACCCCTTGCTTCAATGTCAACACCATTACCTTTTTCTCTTTCATTACCACTATAGCAACCCCACAACTATCTTTTTCATCATAATTATAATGTCATCATCATGAATATTTTCTCCACCACCACTACAATTAGGGGCGGAGACAGGGGATTGGGCTCCTGCAAGGAATTTTTTTTCCAGTCCCTCTCTTAATAATATTAATATATGTAGCCTAAACAATAAAATAACTAATAATTTGGCCTCCTTTAATTTTTTATTTTTTTTTATTCCACCCCTTACTTTAATGTCAACACCATTGTCGCCATGTCACTACCATAACAGCCCTCTCTTCCACTACCACTATTTGTAATATATATTAAAATATTTTGCAAGTCAAATATTTAAAAATATTCTAAATGCAAACTATACAAACGGAACCTTATCCAATGAGACCTTTCAGTCTGGTCTTGAAATTAACTAAGGAATTAACATCCTTCTTTTTTTCGCTTTTAATTTTCAAACCAAAACTTTGAGTATCTTGCGGTTGCAGATGTGGCCACGTGGTTTTAAGTTATCACTTACCAGTAATCTTATTACATATTAATATATTACAATAAAAAGAAACAAAACAAATACTTTATCTTCAATTATTTTTCATGAGAATATTTCAAAAAAAAAAAAGAAACAAAACAGATAATTGATCTTCAATTAATTTTCATAAGCATTTTTTATATATATAAATTTTACATATTAGCTTTATATATAATAACTCACAAAGTAATTATTAACATAATTATAAAAAAAAAATATATATATATATATATATAATATTATTTTAAAAAACATAAAAAATGGATAATATTTTAAATATAATTTTTTTTATTCATGGTGAATTAATTTGATTCAAGAAAAAAAAAATGGAAGGGTAATATAAAACGAAATGAAGCGTTGGGCCTAAGAAGATTGGGATGCATGCCTAGCCCAAAAAGGAAGCTCGAGAGCGCTTTGGTCTGCAATAAACGGATGATGCATCATCACATGGTTCAAATTTAGTCCATCTTCGGTTACTAGAAAGTCAGGATTTGGGTTCTTTGATCCAAAATACCTATTTTTTTTAATTTATTTTCACTAGAAAACAGTCAAAAAAAGATATTCTAAAAATCCAAGTAAATCTATTTTCAACTCCAAAATACCATAAAACTAGTACAAAAATAAAATAAAAAAATTAGACTGATTTAAGAAAATATTTCTGAGTATGAAACTCCTTTTTTTTTAATAAAAATTACGTTTCAAACTATCATTATAAAAATTTTATTTTTTAAAATCAATTTATTAACATTAAAATCAATTTTTTTATTGTTAGAATATAAACTACATAATATTTTTTTTTCATTGATTTTTTCTCTTCTTTCTTAATACAAGGATCAAAACACAAGCAAAATAAAGTTTAAAATCTAAATAAAAAATCGTTAAATAATACGAATCGAATATGTAAAAAGTTAAAACTTTAGGACAATGCTAAAGTTTTCGATGATGCCTCTTGAATGGTAAGCACAAAAGGTCTTTTTTTTTCTTTCTTTCTCTTTCATTTTTTTCCCAACAACATATTAATTTTTTTTATATAAAATTGATTGTTAATTAACATAGGAAACACTATAAGAGACCTATGAAAATAAATAAATAAATAAACGAATTATAAAATAAATTAATACCAACATATGAAATAAATAAAAAGTTTGAAAACTAAGAAAACACGAAGCAGTACAAAATGAACAATGTCATCCATAGTCACAAAGATAAAAGTCAAAGTAAAAGTGGGTTATATTTTAGGTTTTTCCTTTTCTTTTAATAATGAGATCTACTTTATCGATAATCAAGTAATTTTTATCAACAGCAAAGCTTGTCTTTGCGAAGGTCATGGGTTCGATCCTCAAGAGTATCAGCCTGTCACCCCCGCGGTGCCTTACCTGCCTACTGGGCTTGCAGGATGTTCAGTGGGCCCGGGGAATAGTCGTGGTGCGCGTAAGCTGGCCCGGACACCCCGGGTTACCAAAAAAAAAAAAAAAAGTAATTTTTATCAACATGAATGATGTACCTGATTTTTGTAATAATTAGGGGGGTTATCTGCTATCATTTTTGTTTCTTTTTTTTTTCATTGGTTCCATTTTATTTTATTTTTTATTCTAAAAACTAAAAATTTACTTGAGTAACTATGACTAATATAAATATTATATGAATTTGTAGTAAGATTATCAATTTCGTTTTTAATTAGTATTTTATTTTTTTATTAAAACAATAAATTTTTATTTTAGTGTATTTTAGCTTTTTATTCCGAAATCTAGTACACGGGCGCATGTAGATACCCACATCAAAAAGTACATGTCATAAAAAAATTGAGATGAACTCCATGATTAAACTAGTTTTTTAATCAATTTGGGATTTTTTTTCAAGTTTAATTTCCGAAGACTTTCAATAGAAATATTAAATAATTATGTATCTATATCTGTAAATAACTTCAAATAATTATTTTTTTTAAGTTATATTTAAGGTTTATTTTGCTTTGAACATATATAAGTTACAACTAGCATGATTTATCTATTTTTAACATATTATCTCAAACAATTTATTTAATGATATAGCTACTCTATGAAAATATAAGATTATATCATAAATGAGACTTATTTAATAATACTATAAAATTAGCATATACAATATTGAGATTTAAAGAAAGTTAACTGGTGTATTAATTGGAAAAAAAAATGACAAAAAAGTTTAATTAAGAAAATTTTAAAAAAGAAAAACATAACTGTTAATTGAGAAAATTAAAAAACACTTAGACAAAAATGAATAATGGACCAATAAATGAATAAATATAGGCAAAATTACTTTGAGACTTCCAAGATTTTCCCTCTATAACATTTTTTTAATGTAATTCATAAATGGAAAGAACAGAGTACTGGAGAGAGGTTGAGATTGAAATTATATGGAGAAAGAAATTCTAAAGATTTAGAATAAATTTGGACAGGATCAACGGGTTATTGATCGAGACATCGAGTGTTAGTTTATTGCATGTTGATCAGGTCTTTCTCATGGAACCCGACGAACAGGTGCCCTAAATAACAAAATACCAATGGTGACAGAGAGTTGAATAGTATATGATTATTCAATTGTCAAGGTCAAACCAAGACTGCCATAAAGAGGCACAAGCAAAAACACTTGCGTAGTTGGATTGCCGCGTCAAGCTTCCATGAAGGCTGGAAGCTTCTCTGTTCTTTCCCTGCTCCCAGTCGACTCTATATATAAATATGGATGGATGATGGCCTCAAATCACCACCACGTCTCACTTCTCTCTCTCATATATATTCACATCGTTCAATTCTTTGTTTGATCATCAGCTTTTGAAAGTCCCATTAGAAACTATATCATGGGTTTGAAAGGTTTTGCTGAAGGTGGTGTTGCCTCCATCATTGCCGGTGCTTCCACTCATCCTTTGGATTTAATCAAGGTCCGTATGCAACTTCAAGGTGAATCCCACATCCCAAATCCATCTTCCGTGCAGTCATATCGCCCTGCTTTTGCGTTGAGCTCTACGGCCAACATCTCCTTACCGACCACCTTAGAACCCCCTCCTCCACCCCGTGTGGGACCCCTTTCCATTGGTGTCCGTATCATCCAATCCGAGGGCGCTGCCGCTCTTTTTTCTGGTGTCTCCGCTACCATCCTCCGCCAAACCTTATACTCCACCACCCGTATGGGCCTTTATGATGTCCTCAAACATAAATGGACGGATCCAGATACCAATACCATGCCACTTGTACGTAAGATCGTGGCTGGACTAATCTCCGGTGCTGTCGGGGCTGCTGTTGGTAATCCTGCTGATGTAGCGATGGTCCGTATGCAGGCTGATGGACGTCTCCCGATTGAACAGCGTAGAAACTACAAGAGTGTTGTCGATGCCTTGAGTCAAATGTCAAAGCAGGAGGGTGTCGCAAGCCTGTGGCGGGGTTCGAGTCTTACAGTCAACCGGGCGATGATTGTGACGGCGTCACAGCTTGCATCATATGATCAAGCCAAGGAGATGATCTTGGAGAAGGGTTTGATGAGTGATGGGATCGGCACCCATGTCGCAGCAAGTTTTCTGGCTGGTTTTGTGGCTTCCGTTGCTTCAAACCCAATTGATGTGATCAAGACTAGAGTTATGAACATGAAGGTTGAGCCCGGGGTTGAACCACCTTATAAGGGTGCATTAGATTGTGCAATGAAGACTCTCAAGGCAGAGGGTCCTATGGCCTTGTATAAGGGCTTTATCCCAACAATTTCTAGACAAGGACCTTTTACTGTTGTGCTATTTATCACATTAGAACAAGTTCGGAAATTACTTAAAGATTTCTGATCAATGATGATGAAGATAAGATTTATCTAAACTGAAGGCAGCGGAACAAGCTCTCAGGCTTTGTATATTCATTGATTTATTTGTTCACCTTTGATTACATATTGGAAGCAATATAATTTCCCCCCTTCATTATTTGTTTAAGAGTGTGTGGTTGAACATAAATGGATGATCAGTGGTGAAATGTACTAAAAATTACAATCTACTTGAGTATGAAAATCTTTCTTATTTTTCTCTTCCTAATCTTTTGTATTAAGCTGTCCAGATTTTAAAGATAGAATGTATAATGTCAAATGTTAGCTTCTATTCTGTGGTTTCTTATAGTTCTTCCTGCTTTGAAAACCAGTCCCCTTAAGCCTCCTGGGACCTGGGCTCTTGGCCGAAAACTTGCTGGACTTTGGCAGGCACAAGCCCTAGCATCCATTGGAGCAAAAGCGAGCCTCAACAGCTTGCGAATTGAGGGTGTTAGGACTTGAAAACTAAGCTCCAGGTTGGGCCATAACAGTAACACATGGCACTGCAAGATGCTAGCATGAATGAAGTTCATCATAGCTTAGGATGTTGAGGGTCTGATTAGAAGTCGTATATCATGATCAGCAGAATAAAGATGTAAAGAGAAAGAGATGTGATAATCCCAAATGGGATCATAATTAGATCTTAGGCCCACTGTACAGCTTGCCACCATGGTTTGAACAATGATGGATATTTATTGATTTTTTTAATCTGTTGTATAATACGGAGTCTCTGTGTAAAACTATTCATCGTAGTTCATATAATGATAAGAAATTATGATTAAAACTCAAGCTTGATGGAGCTAGAAATTAAAGGATCTACCTGCAAGCTTGTCAATCTGTACAACACCTTGTATAAGATTTTTTTTTTTTTTTTTCCTTACTCTTGTCTTGTTGATTGTTCCGAAAGATAACTAACCTTTCCTCATTCTGATGCTAGAGTGATTGTCTCATGCTCTCCACTACCAAACACTCATGATGATTCATCATTGTTCAAATCTATGAGACTTCGAAAGGAACTTAATTAAGAACCAGTAAGCAATTGATACTTTCATTTATTAGTGAAAACTGGCAATCATAACTGTAGAAAGATGGGAACCAACAATGCTGAAGTAGTTGAACTCAGCCAGGAACAAACAAATGACAAGGTCTAGTTTCCAAGATGTGGGTATCAAAAAACCATTTTAACCCAATAACTTAAGCTGTTAAGTGAGGTCCTAGGATATGATTTATATTATATTCTAACACACCTTCTCAAGTGAAAGCTCTTTGAGCTTGAAACTTGCACAGGCTCACATTATCTTGTGCTTAATTTTTATCAAATAAATGGGGATGGTGAAATTCAAACGCGTGATCGCTTGGTCATCAAGGCTCTAATACCATGTCAAAGAACCATCTCAACCTAATAGCTTAAGTTGTTAGATAAGGTTCCAAAATATGATTTATATTATACTCTATATTATACTCTAACAGTGGGGAGAGTGGGGGTTGAAGGCATGGTTGGCAGTGGAGGCGATGCCACTGAGCAAGAGTTTGGGATAGAGTAACAAAGAAATGAACTGTCCAGGGTAACATCAGCATCGATCCGAGGGAGAACTGGAAGGCCATTAAGTGAGTATATATAGAGGATCTGGACTTGAGCAAGCGTCTGTGATTGTATTCAAACCTGACAAAGGTGATGTGAAAGCCTTTGGGATTAGTCATTTTACAACTTTGAGCTTAGGAGTTATGTGACCTTGAGCAGAGGATATGGGATGCACACGGCAAGTGCCTCGTTGGTTTTGGAAAGGGGTGCCATACCTCTCACCCTCTTGCAGTTCTCTTACAGCTTCTGTGAGTAAAAAGAATAATGAGCTACTCCTCTGCAATTATCTTTTGTGTAGTATGAAATCCTCCTCCGATAGGAAGAATACACCTTCGAGACATTTCACTTATGCTGTACAAGTTAGAAATACACCACCCTCATTATACTCTTCATCTTAAATGATTAGCAAAATTAAGCAAATTGACCTTAAGTTGATTTTTTTCGTATTAGTTTTAGTATATCAGGATTAAATCTACTTCTCCTGCTTGATTAAAGAAAAACCATGATGTTGGGACTACGACATTCAATTTGCAATTACATTAAAGCTTGATTGTAAATGTTAGTTCATATTTCTGTAACAGATAGAAAAAATTACATGGAGAGATAGTAGAGAACAGTAAATCACCACAGCAGATAATAATAGTACACCAAGCAAACTGGATGAAGTTTTACCATAACATAAAACATTTTCTAGATGGTATGTTGATCGTCAAGGACTAGAGTTGAGTGAGATGGGTTGATGCCCCTGGGGATAGTTGGCAATGCGGGCTTAGGCAGCTCAGGAAAATGAAGAAAAGGTGGCAATTCAGACAGTTTTGGTATTTCAAATTCTGGCAGTTCAGGTTTTGGGAATTCAGGCAGTGGTGGCAACTTAGGCAATTCAGGCATGGGAAGCTCAGGCAATGTTACCTCCAGGAGTTGCCGGGCTTCAACAAGAATTGTCTGGCTGTTCATCAGTGACAAACTACTGATCACAAAAGGTGGGAAAAACAGTAAAACAAATAACGGGAAGTTATGATTGGCCATGGTTGTGGACATGGCGATGGCTTTGAGAGAGGAGAGTCCTAGGCTTTTAGCAATCACAGGTTGGATTTTTATAGATGTGGGAGGCGGAGAAGGGTGAGGTGGTAGGAAAATCTGTGCGTTGGTAGCTCAACTTCTCACCTATGACGTCGGCTTACACTGGTATATACTATAACATATCAGCTTTCAAATATCCCCTTGAAATATGGTGAAATCTGATACATCTAGGGTTGACTAGCTCTTCTTCTTCACCAGGGGCCTCCTCAAACCAAATTCAATGCATCGTTCACGTCACACTTTTACTTCATGATTTGGACCTAGAATATTTAGATTCTCCTGCTAGGCTAGTGAAGTAGGCTTCATGAAGACTTGGACTAATAGACCATGAAATTGGGGTGTACAAATAGAACTTTCTAATATAATAATAAAAAAAGATCTCATTAAAAACATATTCAATGGTATCTAATAAAATTATTGAAAAAGTCACTCAGTTTTCCTGTTTTTTCACTTTAATTCTCCATCTTGAATCATTCAGGAATCTTGAATCATTGAGGGGAAAAAAATAAAAAAACTACTGAAATCTATACAGTGATTTGTACGTGTATGTGCAGTACATTGAGCATAGCAAATCGTCTTGTGAATTAGTTTTTCTATAATATACGCTCACAATTATGGCTGTTTGGCAGCGGGTTTGGAAAATATTTCTAAACAGTTTTTTTATTATTATTTTAAATTAATATGTTTATGATGTTTTTAAATTATACTAATTTTAAAAATAATTTTTAAAAAATAAAAAAAATATTATTGACATACTAAATAAAAAGCATTTTAAAAAATAATCATAACCACACTTTCAAACATTTACATAATTTACATCTACAGGGATGAACGAATTTAAGTCAAGCTAATGTACCTTCAGCTCTTACTTATCCATGCAATCAGACACGAAGAAAACTATTATGCCAAATATCATCCAGCAGAATCTGGGATTTGGGAGCATTTCTGCATTGTGAACCACGAAGGTTAGAGTTATACAACAGCACAATACAAATTATGACATCAAATTGGATTATAACACAACCACACATATAACATAGTAGTTGTTCCCTGGAATTCGAGGAATAACATTATTTTTCTGTCTGTCTGTGTCTTCACAGTATATAAACAAAGCACTAAGAAGACTAAACAACAACAACAACATATAGATAAATCAGTAGCAGCAAAATTCAGAACCAAAATGCTCGGTCTTTTACTGCAACTCTCCCACCTTTGTCCTTCAGATTGCTTTCCTTGTAATCCAGAGTCCATTTCTCAAATGCACAGTCGACGAAGTCATAATAGCCACCGTGAATAGCAAGTTCCCCATTCCTCACTTTTTCTTCCACCCATGGATAAGTGAGGAGATTTGCCAATGAACAATTGACTGATTCCTGTAGAAAACAATGTCGGGAACAAATCATCCGGCATGGCCATGGTTTAAGTTTTGTGAGCCACCTACTATCAAATTATATTCTTGTCTACCCGCAAAACCTATTATTCATTAAGAAGAAATTTCATGTGGGCATCAAGGCCCAAAACTTTCAATATTAAACAGGAATAGAAATGGGATTGGAGAAAAAACAGTTGCCTTTGCAAAGTAGGACTGTCCCCTTCGCAAGTTCATAGAGGGGTACACCCAGGGAAGATTGCCAGAGTTGTGATAAAGCAAAACAGTAAAAAGGATCAATCTAGACCCAATCCAGTAGCAAACATGCAGTTATTAAACTTCGCGTTCCATTTCTCAGATATTGGCCACAAGTTGGTCACCATCAACTATTTAATGAAAGAAAGAACTGGATAAAAACAAATTAACAGAAAGGGAAAATGCTTAGAGCAAGCAAAACATGCATCAAAACTACAAACTTCAAGCTCAGAACTGAAGGAAAATGCTCAAGCATAAAAGAAAAATCTTACAAAAAGGGGTTTGTTCTCAATCCTTAGAGAGAGAGAAAACAACTAAATATGCAGACAAGCATGCTGGGTAAAGCAGGAACCATGGCCTTTTAAATTTAGTAAAGCATAATCACCTTTTCACAATGTTTGCACTGCTGGTCAAAGTTCAGAAGTTTCGTGGCTGCCTTAGTTCTTACTCTTGCATTCATCCCCACAGAAACCCAACTTCCAATGAGGCTACTGAAGACAGAAAATTGTAGAAAAGCTAAAATAGAGGGATAAACATAAATCAACACCTTTAACAAATATGATATTTGATGATTGCAAGAAACGACTAGATTTCAAAGCATATGTTATCTTGACTGGACCTTGTTTCTACGTCATCATGCATACTCATTAGAGCGCGAATGCCTCCGCATTGACTGTGACCAATTACTAAAATGTTTTCAACCTGCAAAAGGAATTATTTATGATTTGTCAAATAAAGATAAATATGGTCTAGGAGACTTCAAAAGTAACCAGTTTCCATACTGTTGCATATTCTAAAGCTGGACAAAGAGCACTTCTGGCTCTAGATATAATACTTCCCAGATGCTAATGCCCTTACTGTCCATGATTAAATGGGTAATATGAGTCATCAGCTTTACTTTATAGCCTGGAGTCCTACTTATAATTCAGTTTTGACAATATGTGCATATACGTTGTATAACTCTGTTGTATAAACCCATGACTTCAAGGGAATGCGAGAAAAGAAAGAAGCCTAGAGTTGTAGGCGTGTATAACTTACTTTCAGAGAATTTACAGCAAACTCTAAGCCTGCATTTGTTTCAGATGGTCCATTCTGCATAAATAGAACCAAGATCAAACAAAAAAAACAGATGCTGGTAAACATATTTAGTAAAACTGTTGTTTTGTAAGTGTTCACTCCAAGGCATCAATGCTTCAAATAAAACAGACATGATGCTAGGACATATTAGATGCAAAGTATCATATACCTCATAGGGTGGCACCATGTTTGCAACATTGCGAATAACAAAAGCTTCACCAGGCTGGAATCCTAAGATGGACGAAGGGCAAACCCTTGAGTCTGCACAAGCAATCACCATAAACTGCACTTGGATTTGTTAGTAGAAGTGTAATAATATTTTTCTGACATTCAGCATCAAAATCACAGTAAAAGCCAAACGGGATGCTAAGATGCATCCAGAATATGTACAACATACTTCAAAAAATAAGAAAACTGTTATTACCTTTGGTGCTTGACCTTTTGCAAGCTTTTCGTAGAGTTCCAAGTTTTGCCTGCTCAAATTTTACCTCGCATTAGAGGAAAAGATAAGTTTCCATCAAAGAAAAATCACATCAACCCAAAGCTCTTCTCTCCTTACATGTATTTATGCTTTTTGAAGCTCAGGAACCGTTGTTTCATCTCATCAAATAAATCAGAACCATGTCCAATTCTTTCCATTCGCTCGGATTTGTCAGTTTTAAGTTCCTTGGTCAGTCCAGGAGGCTCCCTGGAAGCCTGTAATCTCAAATCTGAATTTGTCCTGAAATCGTTGAAGAAAGCCAATGTAGTAGAATAGGCAAATATGCAACAAACTAATGAAGTAGATGGCAAATAACTTGTATTAAATCAAAGACAGGCTTATCTTTCTTTCTTAAGCTCAATACCAAAGGTTGCTGGTTGTAGTCATTGTCTTATACTATACAATCTCTCCTATAAATAAAGTAGATGATTAAAAAGACTTAGATGTTTATAGAAAAAAAAAATCATCAGAAAATCACCAGGCAGTAATATCCTCAACATCACCGGATAAATCATCAGCAGGGGAAAAGTCCTCAGTATTTTAACCAAGGGATGGCAGAGTAAATGAAAATTGATAAAATAATATATATTTTTAACTCAAGAAAAACGTAGACAGATAAAAATAATAATGCGGCAAGTTATGTCCTTGCACTATACTATACATTTTTGAAGTACAGAAAGAATAATTCTTTGTATAAAACAACCACATGCATCCACCTGCAACTTTAACTGGTCATTTTGAAGATCCCTGTAAAGTCTGCTAGTGTCAGATCCCAGATATTCTATGATTAAATTATGAATACAAAGTCATAACAAGATTGATTTTGAAATCAATTCAGCTCAATAAATCAAAAAACAAAATAGTTCAAGATAAACCTCTGGTTAAAATAACAGTACAACATCAAAATTAAAATTTGAGTTAATTATTGATTTAGCAACAGAAATTAAACAACAATAAGAAAATGAAATAAAACAGTAACTTTTGACAACAAGAGAAGGAAAATCAATACAAAACCAAGGCACTCACAACAACTTACTTCAAATTATTCCACAATCTCAAATGGGTCTGCTCAACTCCTCCTAAATTAGCCTTAGAACCAAAGACCTGCAACAAGAAAACAATAAACAGATAAACCAACAAAAAGAAACTAAATAAATATAACATCTTTATATCCATACACAGAGAGAAAGACGAAAAGTTTACATTTTGGGTTCTCAAGACTGAAGCTTTAGAGGGATCCAATGAAGGGTTGGAAGCATGAAATGAAGGGGAATTGGATAAGGAGTGTTTTGAAAGAGAGAAAGATGGTGATGGGACAGCCATTGGAGAGACAAATAAAGGTAAAGTTTGTGTCTTTGGATGGATAGAAATGAGGAGAATTCATAGACATATGAGAGAATTGATTAATTGATTAAAAAAATCCCTGAGAGAGGAGGAGGAGGAGGTGGTGGGCTGGTGGGGTTAAAGTGATAGTTAAAGAACAAGAAAGAAACACCTGTTTTTGTCTCAAAGAAAGACGGAGAAAACTATGTAAAGAGGTCAAACAACGTGGGTGTGTGTTCATGAAGTTGCCAGCTCAACAACCCTGCTCTGATGGGTACATGGTTGTGTAAAGGATCAAAAAAAGAGAAGAGGGGAGGAAAAAGACAGAGCAAAAGGAATGGCTTTCTTTATATTCTTGTACCTTTTCCACTTTCATTTGTTTTTTTTTTTTTTTTTGGTGTCTATTTCACATTTTCAATGTAAATTTAGTTTTTCCATATTTACAAACAATATAAGAAGTTAAGAACAGGTTCTCATTTAAAAAAAAAAAAAAAACAGTATTTTGTTATCAGTATATGGGTTTTTTTTTTCCTTTTCAACGTTTTACCAAAGGGTCTATATAGGTCAAGGATCTTAGAAGAGTTGTTGATTCCAACTATATGTGAATAAGACAAAAAAAAAAATTAAAGTACTCTCAGTATATTACAGTCAAGGGAAGTTCATGTCTTCTTTTTTTAAAAAAACTCAACTTTTTTTTTATCTTTTCACATTTACTTTCTATTGATTTTATTTAGAGCGTGTTTGGCAGTGTGGTAGCGGTTGCTTTTCAAATAGCTTTTCGTGTCGAAATACATGCAAATGATGTTTTTTCATTTTTTAAAAATCATTTTTTACATCAAAACATCAAAACGATCCAAAAAGTACAAACGTAACTCAATTTTAGCAAAAAATAAATAAATTTAAAATTTGCCAAAACGCAGTTACAAACGCTTTCTTAATATTTGATTTGGTAATTTATTTTAGCTTTGTTTATATGAGAATTTTTTAATATCAAAGAAATTTTTTGTGCTTATTGATGCTTGAATTTGTAAAATAAAATAAAAATTAACTAATTTAAAATAATTAAGAATTAAAATATCAAAAGTAAAATTAAAACAAAATGAGATTATGGTGAATAGGTTGGTGTAGTTAATACACATGCTAACAAGTAAAAGGCATCTATGGTGTTCAAGCAGTTCATCAGAAGTTAATCAATGGCCAAATAGCAACTTTTATGATAGCATTAAAGCTTCATGTAGTTCGACACAAGTCATTGGATGGGCAGCAATTGGACTCCGATGGTCTTTTTTTTCCCTTCCTCTTTTATCTATCCTCTCATCGGGGATTGCATTGGCCTACCAAAATTTAAATGCGTCAAGTCATGTTATTTTTTATTAAATTTAATTTTTATTCTTTTAATTGTTATTTATTTTGTTGTGAAATCTTTTTTATTGATTTTTTTTATTTCATCTCTTACCATTTGATTTTATTTTATTTATATATCAAATTTAGTCCTTATTCTTTTTATTACTATTTTTTATTATATTCTTAATTTTTAAAAAAAAAATTTATCCCTAGGCATTTGGTTTTATTTTATATTTATTTCAAATTTCCCCTCATTTTTTATTGATATTTAGTTTTTTATTCTTTTTGATTAAATTGTTTTTTTTTTATCCCTCAGTATTTTGTTGATTGAGGATTTGACTTCACAATGTTTTTGAATTTGCCTTATAAGGGGTTAGTCTCAACTTCATGACTCAGGTGATGAATTTCAAATATTAGCCCGAGTTGACTTCTTTCTTCTTCTTTTTTTAAATTGATTATTTTTTTAATTTTATCCTCCAACATTAGTGATTTTTTTTCACTTTTTTTTCAATGAAATTATCTAAATCTCATGCTCGAGATCATGGGTTAAACGAGTTAACTTGAGTCTTTTTTCTTGATGCTTTTTCTTAGATTTTTGTTTTCAGTTTTGACTTTCAAAAATGAGTTGTCTAAGATTTGAGTTTTGTTGTTTTATTTAAATTTTTTTTATACGGGTTTATCCCAATCTTATGACCCAAATCGTATACGATGACAAATTGACTCGGGTAAACTCAAGTTGGTTTTTATGCTCTTTTTTAATTTGATTTTTTTTTTCAATTACATCCGTCAACATTTTATTTTAGAGAATTGAGATGTTTTTTTCTTTTTAATTTCAATGGGGTTGTCACATTTTCATTTAATTTTACTTTATTATCAAATAAAATCATGAAGACCTTTTAAAAATATTGAAAAGATATTATTCTATAATATTGGCCGTGTTTATTTTTAGAATTTATCGTTGTATATTTGTTTAGTTTAGTTCAGTTTAGTTTAGTTTAGTTTAGTTTATTGTCATTATCTACTTTTTTAATTATATTATTAAATTAATCACACCTATTGAACTATATAAAGTCAATCACTTAAATCTTAAATGTTTTTTGCTTCATTAAAGCACTAGTATAATCTTAATATTTTTTTATATATAAAAACAATTTTGTTAACAACGTAACATGACCATCAATCTAGTTGATTACAAATCTGACCAATTAATCATCACATCTCCTCTTTGATAATGGTGGTTATTAAAATGTTAATATTCAAATTGCAAACTATGATTTTGATCATTTACGGTAGTTTATGATTCCATGACCTCTACCTCGATTTTGATTTTTGTGTGTTTAAAGCCCTGTTTGTTTTTGGATTTCAAAAATATTTTTGAAAAAAATTTGAAATTTTTTTTATTTGCTTCAAATTAATATTTTTTTGGTGTTTTCAAATTATTTTGATATGCTGATATAAAAAAATAATTTTTAAAAAATAAAAAAAATATTATTTTAATTCATTTCCGAGTGACAAACATTTCAAAAAGCAACTACAACAACACTCTCAAACAGATTGTAAATGAATTTTTACTTTTTTTATGCCTTGTTAATATTTATAGTACGTTAAAGATTTCAAATGCATTCAACAATTAAAATCCTAGTTTTTTTTTTCAAGTAACAGGTTAAAAAATTAATAAAGCAACATAATTATAAAAAAATAACATAATCTATAAATTACATTTTTTTAGAATAGCGCAACCATATAGTGTTCTCAACAATGCAATTCATTATTTTACTCTATTGAAAACAACATAACCTATTAGAATCTTTTTATTTATTTATTTATTTAGTTTCATTTAAAATTCTAAATAGTGTTTATTCCTTTCCAATCAAAATAATTTATTTATTAAGGTCATTTTATTCTCAATAATTATGATAATTATCAATGAAAAAAATTAATTGTAGCAAATTAATTTTGTATAGAATTCTTTAATAGATTAGTTGTAGTCAATTTAAATTCCAATAGGATTTCTTAACTTAATAAGTTAATTAATAATTATGATAATTAACAATGAATTTGATTATATGTAGATAAATTACTTTTTCTTGATTTATAAGATTAATTAATAACATAAAAGAAAATGATGTCAACCCATATTAACTTCTCAAACTCATAATGCTAGCTAGTGACTAAAATGAAAGCACCGTATCTGAAAAACCATAATTTAAAAACTTGTCCCAATCCGACAAGTTGATCTATGACCCATCTAACTCGTGGCTTAAACTGGACCAAGTTTCAAAAGAAATTAGAGGAGAATTGATCCAGTGTAAGATGATAAAAAAAAAAAAAAAAAAAAAAAAAAAAAAAAACAAGGGTTGACCTATGTCGCAATTAACTTAGGACAAATCCAGTCAAAATGGGGTTAAAGCCTATTAACTATTTCTTTTTTTTTTTTTCAAAATGGTATTATTTTTTACTTTTTATTAAACAATAAGATTTGATTGACTTGAGTTCACTAAGTCAACCCGTGACCCAGTACTTGTCCCATACTGACTCCTGAGTAGGGCCTAAAAACAATGGGAAAAATCGAGAAATCAAATGTTGAATGATGAAATAAAAAAAAATAGCAATTAAAAAAATAAGGACCTCATTTGAAGAAGAAAAAAGAGAGGACAAGCTAAAATTTTGAATTGAATGGCAGAATATATATATATATATATATCAAATTAACAAATGAATCTAAAATAAAAAATAATAATCAAGAGAATGAGAACCAAATTAAAAAAAAATAAAGATTATGGATCTAAGAATAAAATTAAAAATAAATTAAAATTTGATAAAAGGGCTAAAAATCAAAATTAGAAACCAAAACATTGAGGGTCAAATCTTAAATATCGTCAAATTTTGAATTAAATGGAAAAATTAAAAAAGCAAATCACAAAAATATCCAAAAATACGGACAAAATATGAAAATTTTAAAAATAAGATCATGGATCCAAGGATGAGATTGAAAACAAATTAAAATATGATAAATGAGCCAAAAATCTAAATTAGAAATCAAAACATTGAAGGTCTGAAATATCATAAAATAAAAGGATAAATTTGATATAAAAATCAAATGCCAAAGGATAAGATTGAAAAACAAATCAATGAAATTTGATACAATTAAAAGAATGAGGGCCAAATGCAATAAAATGAACAAATAACACACTTTTCTGACTTTTTACAATGTATACGCGTTTTTAAAGGTTTAAGAGAGAGAAAAAAAGAGGAAAGGAAAAATATCTTCGAAGCTTCACTACGCATGGGGTAGTTGTACGTGCCTTATCACCGTTGTCACATGTGGACGCATGTCGCGGTAATTAGTCTTCTCTAGGATATGGAAATCGTGGAATAGGGGACACAGAATGAGGAATTCTTGTCCTTTAATAGTGGAAAGAAAGAATTGGAGTCGTCATTTAGTATTTGGTCACTAGGAACCCTAACTGGTCTTAAAGATCAGGTATGGGGACTGATTGCGAAGAGGAAAGGTATTAGCACCCCTTATATACCCTACCTAAGATAAGTTGCATTGTTTAATTGTCTAATTAAACTAGGTGTCTAATTGTTAGGTTATCTAAGGTTGAATATAAATCTTTCTCAGTAAGGAGATTCTTATCTTATATGGTAAAAACCTAACCATTCTAATGTCAATAAAAAAAAAAACTATCTTTTTAATATCGGGAATACGTCTTACGTATAAGTTTGTAATCTTAGATGCTAAAAGAAAACAAAGTATTTTAATATCGAATTTGTATCTTTATAGTATAAAAAATACAAACCAATATTAAAAAAAATTGATAGAAAACTACGCAAAAAAGTCACAAATTTTTGAAAGGATTTTTTTTGGAATTTATTTTTATTAATATATATAATAATATAACGGGGGATGGGCTGAGCCCATCCTGGCTAGGCCAAAATCAACCCAGAAGAAATTGGGTTGAGATCAGCCTAAAGGTGTTGGACCAACATCTGCTCGAGACAAGGGTGGAGCCAATGTCGACCCAAAATGTATTTCTCTCTCTTTTTTTTGGACTGGACTGGACCTGGCCCAACCATTCTGGTCTAGGCTGGTGTTGTCCAGCCCAATAAACAATAAATAATTTCTCCATTGTTCACTTGCAAAACAAAGGGGTTGATATGGTGGTGGTGGTGGTGTAGTTGATGGTGGCTCACGGTGGCGATGTTGTAGCGGTGAGCAGTGGTTTCTTCTTTTTTCTATTTTTGTGTTTGTGTTTCTCTTATTTTCTTCTTTTGTTCTTGTCTCTCCTTCTTTTATCTGTTTTTTTTTTTGTTTTGTTTCTTTTCCCCCCCTTTTTTGTTTTCTTGTTTTTTGTCTCCCTTTTTCATGTTTGTTTCTTCCTTTTCTTTTATTCTCTCCTTTCTGTTTTTTAGTTGTTGTTTTTCTCCCTCCTCCTTTATGTTTTTTTTTTTTCATTTTTTCTTCCTCTATTTTCCCATTTCCCCCCTGTTTTTCTCTTTTGTTTTGTTTTTCCTTCTCTTTATGCCTCTTGTCTTCTCGTTGTTCTGTTGTCCCCTCTTCCTCATCTCTTCCCCTGGTCTTTCCACCATCTGGTATTTATAAGGGGGAAAAGGGAAGAGAGCCACCCTACCCTGTCAAATCATGCCGAATGGGTAGGGTTGCTGGGCAACCGCCTGCAGGACTTGTCCCCTTTGTTTTTTCATCTGGTGGTAGGCCATGGGTGTGGGTTGTGTTAGGTTTTTGAGTATTTGAGAGAGAAAGGGAAGGAGGCGCTACAGGGGAACAATCTTCTTCTGCCTATAACGTGTTCAGGGGAAGAAGAAGATGTACAATGCCGTTCAAAATAGCGTCATTTTGAGTTTTTTGTGTGTGTATGTAGCAATAAATGAAACAGCGTCATTTTGAACAAAATGTGTTGTTTCATTTAAAAAAACATGACGTCAAAAGTCTATTTCCAAATTCGTCCTCAATTTGTAATTTGTTCAATCAAGTCCTCAATTGAGATTTTGATTTTAAGAATCAATTTAATTACATCCTTACCAAATTCAAATGCCAGCCTTGAAGTTGGCCATTTTTTCCACTTTGATCTTTAGTTTTAAATTTGTGCATTTTGACCATCAATTGATCAACAAACTTTCAATTTCTTTAATTTAGCATCTAATTTGATCAATTTTAGCTCCTATATTTATACGTTTTTTCTAGTTTGATTCTCGGTTTTGGATTTATTCAATCAAGTCATTAATTGCCTATCAAACTTAAATATTTATGCAATTAAGCCCTTGATTTGATCAAATTAACTCTTAAAAATTGTAATTCAACCTCCAAACTTTAATTTCTTTCAATTAAAACCTAAATTGACTTAAAAATCCCTTTTTCTTGCAATCAAACCTTTCATAAACTCAATTAATCTTTCAATAAAATCTAATTGAGTCCTTAAACATCTAATTTGGACTTTTCTTCCTTAAAATTGAATTTTATTTGTCAATAAGACCTTTATCAGTGAAAAATATGCTGTCAAATTTCAATCTTTATATTTTTAAACTTTCTCAACCAATATTTGGCCATTCTCTAGGCACCTTGATGTCTTTTTTTCACTGGTGTGTGTGAGTGTGTTTGGCTTTCTTCTGATAATTGTTTTTATTTTTTTTGTATTTGTTTGTGTGGAGACCTAAAAATGAGTAACAACAACCATAAAGGGGGAAGTAATGCACAATGAACACTATCTTGAAATGTAGTGTCGGGCACTGGAAGGCGCCATATGCATCGCTAAAAGGACGTAAACACCCCCTACACGTGTTGCCAACTTTTCTTTTCTTAAAAAAATAATAATAATTTATGCAATATCAAATTGCCCCTAAACCCACACAATATTTTTTTAAAAAAAAATACATAATAAAAGGACAAAAAAAAACGCTTAATCTTAGCTATAGATTATTTGACTTAAAAGGTACTATAATAAATACATTATGCCAAAAAGAATAAAAAACTGAATACACTCATGCCCTTATAGTTAAATCATTTCAAGTTTTGAGGGTATTTTAGACATTACACTATACAAATAAAAAAGGTTAAAATACTCAGTCCCCCTTATTCAATCATGTAATAACAAATGTGTCACATGAAAAATATAATATTATCCTTAAATGCATGCTATAAGACTTAAATTGTAAATTGCAAAATGGTAATTTTAGTATAGAAATCCACAATGAAATGTGAGTGTGTGTATAGGAAAACATCAAGTTCTTTTAGGTTTTGTTACTAGGTTGGTGATTGTGTTACATTGCGAGTCCTTATTATTTTTTCAATTAAAAATTTAGGCGTTGCTAGGATGTTTTAAAAAACAAGAGAAATCCAATAACTCAGGTTATAATCATGACTAACTAAATAAGGTGGCTTTATTTGAATCACATGGGAAAAAAAAGACAATAATAGCAAACAGGAAAAAAAAAACACAAACACACACACACACATAACCAATCAATGAGGACCAAAATAAATAAAAAAATAATACACTATCAACTTAGATTGAAAGGTGAAATTAAAAACAATATAACTCCTATAAAAGAGTTAAAGAAAAAAAAAGAAATAATAAAAATAAGGATCATATTAAAAACACCAATACATGATAAAAAAAAAACTTGAACATGTAGAATTTCTCAACGTGTTTTTTTACATTAAAAATCATAAATGTAAATCAAAAAACTTATGCACGCATTCAACTAAATAAATCACGAACCATTGTGTAAATAAATGAAAAAAAATATAATTAATGATAAATAAAAACATAATTAAAAAAATCAAGAGATCAATAAAAAAATATATAATATCATAATACAGGTCATTTATCTAGTTATGTTTAATTAACTTATTTATAAAAATTAATTTGTAATAGAGTTTGACACACACACAAAATATTTATTGAATAAAACAAAAGAATAAGAAAAATATTATGCAAGGTTGTACATATTAAAAGTATTATAAAAAATAAGTATTTAATCTATATAAAATATACTAAACAAAATTATAGATGAATCATACTAACCTATGAAAAAATTAAACACACTCAAAATAATTAAAAAATAATTGATATTCAACAAAGGCTAAAAAAAACCCAAAAAAATCATAGAGAAGGAATATTAATTAAAACATAAATGTAAGAATAATTTTTAAATACACGAATAAAAAAGCCATTAATATAGAAAAAATAATTTTTTTTTAAAAAAAACAAAGAGACCAGATGCTGCTAAGCTTGGTAAACCAGGCCAAATGTTGTTGGGCCTGGCAAGCCCGGCTTAGCGCCTAACCCAATCAAGAAGAAAGCAGGTATGTCGCAGCAGACAACACGTCATCTAGAAATCTCATAATCCGACAATTGGTGTGACCGAAAAAAGAAGATTCTTTTTTACCCAAAAACTAATATTAACCTTCTTTTTAAAAAAACCTAAAACTCCCAGGAAACATGCTAGTAATCTTGTTAAACCAATCAATGGCCTCTAAAAACACAATAAAAACAACCCAAAATCTGAAATTAACTTGAAATCAAAATTCTTCTCGAGCACATATCTATTTTATAAGTATTTTCAATGTAAAAAACACTCAATATTAACTCTTCTCATCATGTGAAACCTTTTGATATAGAAATCAACTATTTTTATAGCCAAAATCTTTTTCAATGATAACTTTCTCTCTTCAAACTGAAATTTGGTGACCTCCTCTTTTTTCTCCACATAAAAAAGGACTAAAAAAGAGGAAAATAAAATTTAATACCAATATTTATATATTAAAAAAAATTATAGGACCAACCACCAATAACTTAAAAATATAAGAGACTAAAATGAATTTTTTAAATAAATTGCATACATGCCACCTATTTTACCTACTTTTATCACTTCAGTCCTTTATCTTTCAATCTAACCTTCATCCAAAAAAACAATATGTAGTAATAATAATTTCAAGTATCAAATTAAACAATAAAAATTCACAGCATGGTTTAGTTTTTGTTAATAATATAATATACAGGCAGGCTTTAGGCCTTTTGTAGGGAGTATATGTGAAGACGCAGTGGTTCTCCCCTGCTCATGGGCTACCAATGCCTGTATTTATCCCATCAATACGTATACTCTTACTTTCAAATAACAATGATTTGTAATGCCAAACAGAACCTTAGTTGGATTTTTCTAAAATGGAAACTGTAAGAAACCCTTCCGTCCGTCACCCACCAAAGTGTCCCAACTCAGCTGTCCTTCATTTCCAGCCTCTTCTTCCTTTTTTACCCCCCAATGAAGCCTCCTCCTGCCATTAACAATATCAAAACCAGTCCTTCTTTCTTCTCCCACATGACAAAACAGCCCTTCCATTTCTCAACATAAGCTCCCAATTTCAATGACCATAACACCCTCCATTAATTTCCATGACAGTCTCCGTGCCGGACCACGTATCTAATGACCAGAATACCCCTCATTAAAATCCCCATAAACAAACAAAAACACCGATCTCCCTCCTTAAATGGCCAAAACACCCTCAACATCACACGCTCCCCATCTCAAGCACAAAAACACAACACTAGGAGACCAGGTTTCAGAATGACCAAAAGAACCCCTCCTCAAGTCCCTTAAAGCAGACAGTTTACGTAGTTCTTTGAAACCACCCGTCCATTTTCGTCCAGACAATATATCCACTCCCCAATTTTCTCTCCTCCCTCTCTCCCATCTGCCCTTTAAAAGAAAAGACCAATAAAATTTTTAGAGAGAGAGAGAGAATAATTTTAGAGAGAGAAACAAAAAGAAATGGACGGTAGCAGCAGCGGAGGCGGAAACGGTTACAGAGTAGAAGCAGAGAGGTGGTTAACTATATCAGAGAAACTCTTAGCAGCACGTGACTTGCACGGGCTAAAGAGCTTCGCGATCCGAGCCCGAGAATCCGACCCGAGACTCTACGAATTCTCCGATCAAATCATCGCCGTTGCCGACACTCTCCTCGCAGGAGAGTTACGCGTCGAGAACAATCACCACTATGATTACTATATGATTCTCCAACTCGGTCGCTTGACCCAGGATCTCGAACTCATTGCGGATCAGTATCGGAAGCTCGCCTTGTTGCTCAACCCGACGAGGAACCGGCTGCTCTTCGCTGATCAGGCGTTCAAGCTTGTGTCGGAGGCCTGGCTGGTGCTTTCGAATCCTGCTAAGAAGGCAATGTATGATCATGAGTTACAACTGAGTCAGCTCGGTCTTCTCGTGACTCAGCAACCGCCACCTCCACCATTTCAACAGCAACCGCCGTCTAATCCTGAGCCGATTCGGCCTGTTCCGCAGTTCAGTATGCCATGGATGCCTGAGTCGTCAATTCGGTTCCCCTCTCAGACCAAACCCGCCGAGTCACCTCGTTCACAGACTCAGCAGAGAAATCCCGAGCCAACTTGGCGACAGCCTCAGCAGAAACCAATCGAACCGCCTAAGCAGCCTACCCCGCTGAAGGCAGCCACTGAGCTAAATAAGCAGCCAACTCCGTCTAAGGTTCCCAATGAGCAAACTCGGCAGCCTACCCCGCTGAAGGCCGCCACTGAGCTAAATAAGCTGTCAACCCCGTCTAAGGCTCCCAGTGAGCCTACGCCGCTGAAGTCTTCCACTGAGCCAAATAAGCAGTCAACTCTGTCTAAGATTCCCACTGAGCCAACTCGGCCAGAGGTTGTGATGGGCTTATCTCGATCAGCGCCAAAACCGAGTGCCACTGATTCGAGGCAAGCGATGAAGCACGCAACCACCTTCACCGCTGCTGCTGCAACTGGGACAAAGCATGCGAATGCGAGTGAGCCAGAGTTATCGAGTTTTTGGACTGCGTGTCCTTATTGTTATATACTTTACGAGTATCCTAAAGCTTATGAGGAGTGTATTCTAAGGTGTCAAAGTTGTAGAAGGGCATTTCATGCTGTCATGGTACCAGCACCTCCGGTGACTGGTAAAGATACATACTTTTGCTGCTGGGGTTTTTTTCCGTTGGGGTTTTCAGGTAATAATGAGAAAGGAGGTAATGAGTTTGGTAGTAATTGGTCTCCGTTTTCTGCAATGTTTTCCACTCCTTTCCCAGCTGGTGGTGCTGTTGGTAGTGGTGGTCAAATGTATAATAAAGTGAAGCAAAAGGTGATTTATAAAGATGATGTGTATATAGATATCTCTGACACAAGTGAAGATGAGTCTGATTCCGGTGATGAGTGGGGTGTAAAAAAGAGAAAGAAAGCAAAAAATGGAAAGGGGAAAGGAACTCCGAATAAACATGCGAAAAATCACAAAATGAAAGATTGAAGAAGGGGGTAGGAGCAGGGGCTGGAACAGAAAAATATTCAAAATGATGATGGTGATGGTGG
Source organism: Populus alba (assembly GCF_005239225.2). Classification (NCBI taxonomy): domain Eukaryota; kingdom Viridiplantae; phylum Streptophyta; class Magnoliopsida; order Malpighiales; family Salicaceae; genus Populus; species Populus alba. The sequence goes on along the minus strand of NC_133300.1, from coordinate 6,489,494 downwards.
GGGTAGTGTGCCGGAGGAGGTGGTGGAAAAGGGGAAGGAGTTGGGCAAAGGAAGGCAGCAAAAGATTTTGGGAAAGTTGGATTTGAATGTGATGTTTAGTAATGAGGTGGATGAGGCTGCACCTGGACCAAGTCAAAGGAATGGGCCTGGGCATGGGGAGGAGGATAATATTGAAGGGATTGGTTTTTTGAGGGTCTTTGATGAGTTTTTAAGTACCTTGCCCATACTTTCGGTTGTAGGGGAATGATAAGGTGAAGGCTACTTAGCGATGTAAGGCACTTCCTTCTTGTTGTTACTTTGTTGTCGTAGCAGTTTGCTGTAATGTTGTAGTATAATCATGTAGAGTTATGGCATTTTGTCTACGCAACTGCCTTGTAGTTGAAATCTAATCTTTATTTGCAGGCATTTTTGGCTTTTGGGCATTTTGTTGCAGAATTGCCTAGTAGTTGAAATCTAATTTTATCTTGGTTGATTTAGTTACTCCTTAACTATCTGGAATGGTTTGTTTCTTCTGTTTGGACTTTGATGTTGGTGAGTGTTTAGTTGCAAGTAGGGCAGCGCAAAATTCAGTTCAGTGAATGACTGAGAGGTTTGTCATGACTGAAACTTGGATAGTCTTTTATCTATTGCATGAATTCTTTTGCATTTGTGCCTTAAGTTTTGTCTTGTGGTGATTTGCTACACTTTTATTTCTTTGTTTCCATTGAGCTTTGTGAATAAGTTTGCTTGCACTTCCTTATGTTGTTTTGTTCCTCCTATTGATTGATTGCTTTTTCCAGATTTCCATGGTTACCCTTCCTGATAGTTGCGTGGTGAACTAAAGGAAGTGAGTAGATGAGATATGGTAGTCTTTAGTGTCCACTTTTACTTGAATTTACTACCTTCTGTTTTCATGCTCTGTTTTGGTGGTAGATTTTAAATGGAAGGTAGAAACTTAAATGATAAGATATAGAGTTCAGGTTTCCATGAAATTTAAGAGAGAGAGGTTGTCACAGCTGCAACTTACTGTGCTCCTGTGTAATATAAATTTGGAAGTATGTTAGAACTTCTTAGTTGAAATAGTGCCTTTAGGGAAACTAATCTACTTATTTCACACTTTCAAGGTACATCAGCGAAGCATTCTAGACTTGAATAGAAATAGCACTTTTAGGGTAGCATAATGAATCTCATGTCATTGCTATCAAGTCTGGTAAGTTGATTAGCAAAAATTGACTAATAAAAAAAAAATGAAAAGCCAAGTCATGTAGTTTAAAGGCCAACAGTGTATCAAAGACAAAAACTCTGGAGTGCTACTTGTTTGCATGTAATTGCGAGCTACGGAGTCTTTT